>NW_005179093.1:108931-134045 GCF_000350225.1 Chondrus crispus | reverse complement strand
ACTTCCGGCCCACTTGCACACCCGCCTCCACCGCCCCTCTCCCCAGCTTGCCCTCGCTCCCGCCGGTCTACCCCTCAGCGCCCAATCGAGGCGCCCCCACTCTCGCGCCCCCGCTCCCGCATGCTCCCCCGCTTCGTCACGGCCTCCACCCTCACCGTCGCCTACGACACAGGCCGTCCTCCCCAACCATAATCCCCCCGCCATGGCCTTGCACAGCGGCGTAAGCGATGCCGGCCCCATCTGCAAGCGACGTCTCGCCCCTGCCAACCCGCTGCGCCGTCGTCGAGGCTCTCTCGTCCGCTGCCGCGCCTACATCTGGTCCAAGGACGACCTCGCCCGTCTTGACTCTCTCGCCCGCTTGCCGCGAGATGCTCCCTCGAGGCACGACCCGCTGCTCAACACCCGCGACCAGGACAAGGCTCACCACGAATTTTCACTTCTTATTTGTCAACATTTTCAGTCATCGGACCCTTGCGCTCTCAAGCGCTGCGTTCGCCGTGCCCCCATTTCAGAACAAAACTTACTCTCGCGCCGGGTTGACACTGACATCCATGCCAAGGTGTCCGCGCCCAATGCCAATACCAACTCGTTTGAGGCGAACAAGCCGATGTCGCCCCTTTCTCCCGCTCCTCAATTTCATCAGGCCGTCACTGGAATCGCTGCAACTCTTATTGATCTCACCATTTGACCAATTCCACGCTACCATAGGCTTCCTTTCTTTTCTTTCACTATCACTTTTTTTACATCTGTATCATCATCACGATTAGCGCTCATCCATTCTTGAACGCTGTACTTACTGAGAGGGTTTCGCATGTTGGGGTCATGCGCCTCGTGAGCACGATCATTGTGGTAGCGCTTTTGTTCGCCGTCGCCGTGTCTGGATCTATTGTGGCATGCACTATATTTTACTCGCTGCCGCACTGAGTGCTGTATTTCTAGTCGTCGTGGAGTGGGTTCGATTGACCATCGTTGAGCGTAGTAGGGGTTTCTTGTAAAAGCTTCTTTAACTGAGAAATCTGTTCTCACCTTTGATTCACCGGCCGTGTTGCTGCTGCTTCATGAAGCCGTCGCAGGCAACCGTGCTGGGTCTTACTTTGATCCCACAACTAAGGCTCATAGCGGCCACGCTGTCATCAATCAGTCGACAACCTCATCTCCGCAAAAAAAATATGGGCAAAAAATATTCTATTCGCCTGTCGACTCATCTGTCAGTGCGACGTGCCGCACAAATTTCTGTCCTCGTTTGCGCCGTGCCACCGTAACCGATCACAAAGTCTTCTCAAGTTCCACCAATTCCTCGTACGTCAAAGTCCCCCTCGGTTCCCGCGCAATAATCGCCATTGTCCGAGCCGTCTTAATAGCCTTCGACAGCTTCCTCTGCGCCTTCGCCGAAAGTCCACTCTTCCTCTTCGGGATGATCTTCCCACCCTCCGTCAGATAAGGCCTGAGCGTCCCTCCGGCCCGAAAGTCCACCTTGACGCGCCCGCGCTCATCCTGCAACGGGCAGCTCTTCTTCTTCCTTTTCCTGCGCACGGCCGATAGAGGGTCTGCGCGAAACGGCACGTCCACCGTGCTCCGGAACGACTGCCGTTGCATACGCGAAAATTGCTGTGAGTCCATCGTCCGCTCGTCCACCACGGCCCACTCTGCCGCGTTCTCGTCGTGCAGCTCCGGGCTCATCGCGCCGGCCGCCCCGCTGCTGCTGCTCAGTGCATCCCAGATCCCGCGCGTCGATACCGGGCGGCTGGAGCTCGCTACTTCGGCGGGGAGATCGCGCCGGAATTGTTCAAGCACTTCCTTCGGCAGCTTTGGCATTTTTCTGACGTCGAACTAAGTACCGCATATTCGGTTAGTAGAATTCGCCAATAGTATAGAAAAAGACATAATTTCACATCAGCGTTAGAAGCCGAAGGCGTGTTCGCCCCGAGTATTGAGACTAAATGTGCTCGACGCCGCTCCCCGGAAAATGATTCGATCAACGCACGCTTCGGGGGTCAAGTAGAGGGTTTGTGTGAGGATCAACCCCATCGAAGTCCTGTTCAAGAGCCTCAACATGTTCTTTCAGTAGGCCATACGCTACGCGCATTCGGGAAAGCTCGCCCGGCGCAATACCTCTGCATAATTCCCGACGCAGATTGTTTTGCAAGTAGCGTGTGGTTAGTCGCAAAGAGCGCCAGTATCGCGCGCGGGGTGGTTGCATCATGCCATGCTTCGAGGATGATCTGGCGACAAAAATGAGCGATGTTTAAACATACTCGGTATTCTCTCTACTGAATAGGCTTTCACGGTCATTTTCACGCCTGTCCAAAGAACCTGAAGAAGGTGGTCGTTCGCCTTGATCTCCAGTGGCGAAAAATCGCTGAAGGCCCGGACCGCAACATGCCTTGCTCCTCACATACAGACTTGGCTGGACCAGAGATCGCCTCAGCGATTGCATTGAGAATCTCTTTGCCTCAACCTCACGCGTCTGTGCTTTCGTCGGCACTATTCGGGGTGGTTCTGGCAATCGTAAAAGCTGAGCGGATCTTGCTGCCGCCCTCTACAGTAAAGCCCTTTATTTCCGCACAAGATGCTCAAAGGGCATTAAATGACGAGATTGGAAATTCTCCAAAAATTTATTGGCGGAAGGGCCTGATTTTCCGTAGTCTCTCGCTGCGCTCTTGGCCTTGGCGTAGAAGTTTCTAAAGAAACGTTGCTACGAAAGACGTATATTAATGTCTCATGTCTCTGTTGGCTGCTGACATCGTGCTCTTGGAAGACGTCTACTTGGAGGCATCAGTTAGACAAACAGCATATAGTCTTACAGTTTGAAAGAAAGTTTGTTATTTTGGACAACGGTTAGAAAAACTCGAATTGGCCGTTAGAATTTGTTCCTGATTAATATGTATTTGTTCAGTGGCGTCCGCGAAAATCAAAAGGATGAAGAGCAATTTCTAGTTCTGTAAGGCTACATTTCTTTCGGACTCTGTCTTCTTCATGGATTGCATATTTGAAACCAGTTCTTGCCGACTGGATATGAATAAAGTTCGCTACGAGGACAGGGTGAGTCACTTGCCTTCGGTTACGGTTCCTAAGCAATAGAAGAAGATTGTTCTAATAAACGGCTGCATGATTATTCATCGGATATATCTTCTAACCGTATAGATACCCTATCCGTCAGAATGTAAAAAGTATTGCAGGGCACGAATCGCTCGAATAGTGGGCTACCCTCTGTTGGGTCCGTGAGACACCTCACAAGAGTATATTCAATACAAGTAAGTCTCAAGTGTGCAGACCTCTGAAAAAGCCTACAATGTATTGTTCGTGGACACATGACCTAAGCATTAGGCAGTGCAAAAAGTTGTTAGAGTGCTTTCTGAACATAAGATCTCTGTGTTCGCAAAAATTCAAGCTCACAAATAAAGGGATCTGTTTGCCGTCAGCTCAGACTTGGACAGCATCCAACAAAGAGCATAATACAACTGGTTTTAATTGAACGAGACCAGAGTAGCAGCAACATTTCGAAAATGACTAGATTCTATATATCTTGCAGCTTGCGCTCTGGAGCTGTACCAGGAGAGAGTGCAGCACAGACCAATTGTATGGTCGAGAGCTGTTAAGAATAGATATTTTGAGGGTTTGACTTCATATATTATACAGTTAAGTTGCTCTGCTACGTTGATGCGGTGCAGAGTTATGGAGCGTCGCAAGTAGTGTGACTCTCCAACATAAACTCAGCCGTTTTCGCGCGGCGATACAAATCGTTACAACATGCAGTGAGGTGAAGGCGTGAGGCAGCCAGACTCTGCAGTAAATCAATGTTATAGTTACGTTAAATAACGTGGTCGTCTAGACCTCGCCCATCCAGAGCAGCAACTATACATTCTATTGCTGTGATACTAGCAGTGCTCCTATGTTCATCTGCAAAGCACAGCCAATGATCTCCTGCGGTTGCTCTGTCCGAGGTTGCTAGCTGCAGAGCTGCAGAAAGGGGTGGCAACCCTTTGGGACATGGGACTTCTTCCATTCGAAGAGCAATGCCAAAATCTAAATCCAATCTTCGCAAATTTCCATTTCTTTCTTCCGCACCTGGCCACATCCTCCCTTTGCTCCAAATATACTTCAATATCCTTTCTTGCATAGTGGTTGTGTTCAAAGTGGCGTGGATTGCATGAATGAGCTTCGCCAGGTAGGCAGGTTGCAATAGTGGCGTACTCGGCAATTGAGAAGAGTAAATGTAAGATTTCAGGAGCATTAGGCTTCCGACGTGAGAAGGGTTCGCATGGCCTTCAAGAACTGCGGTTGAAGCGCGCTCGGCATTCATGTACAACCTCACTGCGTCAGCCTTGTCGTTCGACAAGCATTCAAACATCCATTCCACGTGACGTCGGGCCCTGTCTTCCTCGAGTTTCTCTGCTGTATAGTATTGCTCAGAATTCTTCAAGGGACTGCAAAAATGGGTCACGAAGGCTTGCAACTCGGCATCAGCACTGAATGCCTGAACCAAATGATCTACTTGATCAAAATGAGAATTTGAGTCGCTCTTGCCTGACCAACTACGGGACAAAGACCTTGCAGCAATTCCCTTTGATCCCTTCGGATCCGAAATATATGGGAGATGACCGGTTCTTCTTTTCACGAAGAGAACCTGGCTCTGTGTGTTCGAAAACCACCCATAGCCGGGAATTGGGGGAATGACTTGAGTTGTTGTTGGCCAGTATCGCTCACTTACAACTGAAACTTGTTTCACAGTCCCGGCTTCAGGGACTATGCAGGGCGCTTTCGTTTTCAATTTGTGACCTTCTTTCAGTTCAATTTCGACGTCCACGCAACAAGGCTTCCCAGTGTCTACGTCCCGAGTTTCAATGCAACGAGGTTCCACCGCCAAAACATATAAATGTCGGAATGCTTGTAAATGAAATTGGTTGTCCTTCACGTCTTCTGGGAAGCGGGGGTATATGGCACACAACAACCCAGCGATCGCGATGTTACTTGTGCCGAACGTCTGGCATCCTCCTCCCATGAACAGAAAGCCGATGGCCATGTGTATCGCGAGATGGTATCCATACCTACTGCTTCCAGCTGGACGGCCTTGACGCTTTCGTAACCTGCGGAAGAGACGTAGTACTCTCAAATTTCCACTACCTGAAACAATGACTGCAAGCGAGAGTGCCATTGAAAACAGGCACGTCATGAACACCCATGTCACTGGTTCATGCTGAGTTTCCTGTTGCAGCAGTGCTCTCTCAAACGTCTCGCACATGTCGTACAACAGATTGATTGCAAGAGGATGATTGGTGCCAGCATATTTGAGGGCGATGGCAGCGCACGCCCCAGCTGTCGCGAAAGCTCGTGCATCAATGATGCCGGGTACGTCAATGTCAACTTCTGTATACGTGCTTCCAATAGCAATCTCTCCGAGCAAGTCAATAGAGTCACCGTTACTCACTGGTCTGATCAGCTCTGGAATTATTCTTAGAATCCATTCCTGAGTTGCCGAAATATCGTCCCACATAATGAGCGACTTAGCCAGTACTCGCAGAAACACGTGATCAGGTCGGGCTCTGTCCAAATTATATAGGGAGTCTGGCAGTACGATCCTGTCGGCTAGTCGTCTTTCGTTTGTCTTTAAGTATACCAGTGCCAATGCAAGCAGTGCTCCAGGTGAAACAACATCTGTGTTGACGAAATTGCTTTCTTTTACCCGTGACGCTTCAGAATCAGCCTCAGCCGAATTCGGACGTTCAGGGCCATTCCCGACGCCACCCTTGAGTGCGATGGCTTCCATCTGGTTTGACATGTCATCCACGCTACCCCCTGGTCCCCCATTTGCATAGAGAACTAGACGGTCGATAAGACGCTCGTCGGCAGCATCGAATGCAGATGAACCACTGCCGAGATGAAGGAGTCCAATTGATATACCCGCAGCTAGTGCAAGACTTTCCCTGTCATCAACATTGTCACCTGGTTTTGGCCGCCGACCAAGTTCGGAGAATAGGCCTTCAACTATGAGATGCTCACCGGCTCCTTGATGCAACATACCTAGTCCCAAAATTGCAGCAGTTTGAACGTTCATGGATACCTGGAAATCAGGGACTGCAAATCCAGGACCGTTGAAGTACTTGATGTGCACGCAGAGCATCTTTGTGATCTTATCATGTCGGGAACCAAGATTGCCTGCAGCCAAACCTAGCATTAGGCCAATGGACGTTAGATCATGTCGTGGTATAAGATATTCGTAGTAATCTGTCGTGCGCAGGGCCGGTAGATAGCCCCCGAGCCCTAGAGCTAGAAGCATGCCGGCATGACTAGAGCTCCCAGAAGATGCAGTTGGTCTGTGATTCACAATCCATGCGCGGGTTAGAATCCGACCGTTGTCGCTATCGTCGTCAGTGCGAGCTGCCACAATTCGGAGTCCTGCCGCGACACCATTGTGGAATTCACCCCACTGACCTTCGCTCGCTTCTGCTTCATTCAAAGTGACCACACTGCCCTTCTGCGAAAAAAGAACTCCACTCACGCAAATTTTTGGGATCACCAGTGGTTTTGTTGGATCTGAAGGCAGGTAAGTCCTTAGGGTATATGCACCTCGCCCTACTGGAGCAGCGTAACGCTTGCGCACAAGACGTGCCAGTTTTCGCCGCTGCTCAGATGCGATATCAAATTCCATTATAGAATCTGGATATGGATTCGCAGGAGGAGTCATTGTAACTGGGTCCGTCGACCGAAGCATTCTCCGCACCTCCTCACCCCGTCGATCTTCACTGAATCGTAGACGAAATAGATGGGTTTCCATCTCACAACCATCTTCGTCCGCTGAGCCCTGAGACAAACGTTCCTTCTCAGATGTCAGAATCCCATCACTACTGTCAAGTAACCCAGCATCCAAGTTTTGTCTGAGCGATGTCGCAGCAGCCTGTATCTGCAACAAAGCACGGCTCTCGTTAATACCTTCAAACTCCTGTCCTGGACGAGTAACTCTCTCCGAATCGAAGCGGCTGAAGTTGAAAAGATCCTCCCTTCCAATAAGAGCAAAAGCTTGGTACGGCCAGGTCGCCTTTGGTTTTCTTCGACAAATGAATAATGCGTCTTGTAGGGGGAGCGCGACGCCGACCGGGAGGCCCTCTAGGTCTGTCTTGCAAAAGTTATCTTCGACCATGGCAAGAAGAAGAGACTCCGCCTTCTCTTCAAAAGACTTTCCCCTTTCAGCTTTCCCGTACAATCGGATAAAATACCTTACAAGTTGAACGCACGTACTTGCTGGACTTTGAGACTGCCATGATGCCATCAGTTGCTGACATTGGGATTCATAAGTGTTAGACAGTGTGGGGAGAAAGGCAGTGTGAGCCTCGCATTCCCCTCTTATCAAATCACGTAAATTCGTCATAATGCACGGAACTAGGGCATCCTGTGGCGGGCTGAGGGGCGGTTGTCTTTTTTGAAAGTGTTCAACCGCACTATGATCCCGTCTATAATGGTCAATGAAGTCAGAGGCACCAATCGCAATCGCAAGGCGAACATTCAAACGTGCCAAACGAATCACGGAATCTCGTGCTAGCGGCCGCAATTTCTGTTCCTCATACACAAGATGCAGGGCATGCAAAACAAGGCGATGAGTTTCCTGATCAGACGTCATGATGTCAACATCAGTGGCCTTTACGCCACTGGACTTAAATGGACAGTGCGGCCAAGGCCCTAGGCAACGCGATCTGCTGCGAATGCTATGAAAGTCGCTGTTCAGAAGGTATATCCAATCGTCATCAGTGCCCTCAGAAGTGTCAGTGCCGTTCAGGTCTTCACTGGATAAGTCCATTCGATCTTCAGACAGTTCATCCTGGTACTGAATTCGATCAGAGGTTATCTGTAAAAGTACGTGCTCAAATGCCGACCAGTCCGGATCGTTTCCGCCTTTGAAGGAAGAGAAATGGGGCTGCGCATACAGAGTTAGAATATCATGGTACAAAGTTGTTAAACGAAGCATTATACCTGCCTCCTCAAACGTAAAAGAAACAGCGGAGAGACACGCATTCGCCAGAGGAGATGAAAACGCCGCGGCTTTCAATTCATAGCGAACGACAAAGCCCTTTGCATCCTTCAGACCAAACTCTGCCCCTGCCGCATCACAGACGCGAAGATCCTTCGAATTCCGCTGGTGCTCCTTTCGCCTATCTATAGTCTCTGGTGGCGGCGGCTCGACTTGTACTGAACACAACCGATTCCTCCCCATGAACAGACTCATACTTCCATTCCCATGCCTCACAAGAATATCAAGGCAGTTCTGGTGTCGGCGAACCGTGAGCACTGGAGCCGCTGTGACAACGTCACGTATGCAGAACGTAGGCTTCACATCAGCGATATCCATCCCATCAATTGCGAATTCCAAGCCTGTGAGGGCGCTCGCAATGCACAAGCAAAGGACGAGTCTGCCTCTCAAATCGTGTGCCATAAACGCAGATACAGGCTGGCCGACAACCACAGGCATGTCGAACAACCGCGTGAGGACTGGGACGGGTCCGGTAGGTAATGGTTCTCGAGCGGACTGCTCGTCCTCTTCTGACTCCATGTTTTCGGCTACTGCTTGCTGTACGAATGCCGCAAACGGGTCATCTTCGACTTCACACATCGATTCGTCAGGAGTCGACTCGGTTTCGCGAATTGCCCAGACGAACACTTTGTGGTTATCACTCGACACAATTATCGGCACATCGACTGATGCGAAAATGATGCGATGCGCGGGAGAGGGAAAGCTAAGCCGTGAAGGTTCTGCAAGAGCGTCTCTCAAAAAGAGGTGCGCAAAGGCGTCGTTGCTTGATCGATTGCATTCGACAATGAGGCCTGACACCAGCGCAAACAGGTTGGTCGGAACGTTTCTTTCCGGCAGAGCGACGCGATGCAGATCGCCGGCTGGAGCAGCGATGAGAAGTACTGTACCTTCTCCCGCAGTGACGAGAGCCGGGACACTTGTCTGCGCCTTCAGTCGTGCAAGGTCCGGTAGGGAGGTAGGGAGCGCGGAAGAAACTGGGGGAAGGAATGCGAGTGTGGGTAGACATGTTGATGGAGTGGCGAGGGATAGGTGAACTGTGGTCGATGAACGCCATTCCGCGCGACGGCCCAACGGAGAAGGTGAGAGTGAGAGATAGCACGGGTGGGAGCTTGACCAGGTGGGCCAAACGTTGGGGGGTGGTGTGGGGACACCCGGAAGAGAGGCAGAAGTGGAAGAGAAGGATGCTGCAACGCAGACCATAACGACAAGAGCAGTGGAGTGCTGATGGATCGAGATGAAAAAGAGAGAATTTCCCCAAAGAGTCGATTACAAGGACTCCGCAAAACGGTTTAAGTCAATGGCGGAAGAGACACAGGTTCAACTTATTTTTTCTTCCTTGAATGTTGTCAGTGATTCAGAGGGGCAAATCAAGGACGATGAAGACATAAAGCAAGAGCACCTTGCCATTGATCCGATTGCCCGCAGAGCATAAAGTTCTTCTGCAGGGGATGGCTTCGAAATTCGTGTACAGTACACATATATCAAGAATTAATTCAAAATTGGCGGGAAAAAGAAGAAGAGCGTAGCATGAACTTCTGCACGGGTTGCAACGTGTACACTACATGGCACGGCGCATGGAAAGACTTTGCTTCGGACAAGGAGAAGCGGGCCACCTCACATTCGAGCTCTAAAAGGCCTGTGACGTCATCACCAGCAGCCCGGCGCCGACCGCGTTGCAACTGCCTGCTGATGCGAGTTTTTGCATTGCTCTTTTACAGAGGCCGGAGAGAGCCTTTACAAGAGGGAATTCCTTTGTTGTTTTCCCAGTTGCATGGAAAATGCAAGTGATGTTCTCACAACTGCGAACGTTGCGGTTGCTACAGGCTACAACTCGTCGGTTTCTAAGCGCTCAGCCATCCGTAGCAACATCATTGACGGAAGCACGAAATCCTTCCCTGCTTCGAAATGCTGCAATAATCGCCCATGTTGATGTGAGTTGAAACATGCACCGCATGCTTTTTGGGTGCAAGATTGTTGCTAAACTAGAACTAACGCAGCGTAATATTCTCCGCATTTCTCAGCATGGAAAATCTACTCTTTGCGACAAAATTCTTCGCGATTGTTCCGTAGAAGTCAGCGAGGATCGCATGATGGATTCCGGAGATCTTGAACGGGAGCGCGGGATTACGATTACGTCTAAAGTCACAACCGTCGAGTATAAGGACTATCTCCTCAACATCGTAGATTCCCCAGGTCATAGCGAGTATGAACAAATCACACCATTTCTCGCTATCAAACTTTCTTTTAAACTGCATGCTAACCTTTTTCATTACTCTTCAGCTTTGGTGGCGAGGTAGAGCGCATTCTCGGCATGGTTGACAGCGCCGTTTTGCTCGTCGATGCCACCGAAGGTCCAATGGCTCAGACAAAATTCGTTCTGTCAAAAGCATTGGCCCTCAATCTCAAGCCAATCGTAGTCCTCAACAAGATTGATAGGCCATCCGCAAGACCAGAAGCCGTCGAAAGCGATCTTTTCGATCTTTTTGCCTCCCTCGATGCCTCGGAAGAGCAGCTCGATTTCACAACCGTGTACGCCTCAGCTAAAGAAGGTTGGGCTTCTATGGATCCGAATTCTGGGAGGGATATGGGAATGATTCCACTTCTTGAGAAGATTGTCGATCTTGTGCCTTGCCCGAAGGTTTCTCTGGACGAGCCGTTTTCGTTTATTATTACAATGCTCAGTCGCGACCCCTTCCTTGGCCGTATTGCAACTGGCCGGGTTTGTTCGGGTATTGCAACAGTGGGAGACCCTGTGCATGTCGTTAGTCGAGACGGGGTTCGACGAAAGAATGCTAAGATCACAAAGATCATGGCCTCGCGGGGATTGAAACGGCAGGACATACCAGTAGCATCGGCCGGGGATATCGTTTCCATTGCGGGTGTCGAGGATATGGCTGTCGGAGATACAATTGCGTTTCCTCCAGAGACAGCAAATGCGGCTGACTGCAACAACCTATCCATTCCAACGATTAAGCCTTTGTGGGCCCCTGCCATCGACCCGCCCACTGTTTCAATAACATTCAATGTGAACGATTCTCCCCTTTCCGGAAAGGAGGGTGAAGTACTAACAACCCAAAAACTCGCTGACTGGCTGTACGCCGAGGCTGAAAACAATGTTTCGATTGCAGTTGAGAAGGACGCCGAATCCGATGGCTTACAAGTAAAGGGGCGTGGCGAGCTTCAGCTCGGTATTCTTGTCGAGACTTTGAGACGTGAAGGGGCCGAATTAGCTCTCTCGCCGCCAAAGATTCTCACAAAACTGGACAACGAGGGCAACTTGGTGGAACCCGTGGAAGAATTACATATCGAAGTTGATGACGATCACACAGGTGCTATAATCGAGAAGCTTTCGGCGAGGCAAGCCAATCTCATTGACATGAAGCCGGTTCTCGGTGACCGAACAAAACTCTCCTTCTTGTGTCCATCAAGAGGGCTGCTGGGCTACCGTCCCATTTTCATTCAAGATACCAGGGGCACTGGGATCATGAACCGCATCTTCGCAGAATGGGCTCCGAGAAAAGCAACTCAATCATCAGTGTCGACGCGAAAGGGTGTTTTAGTTTCTATGGCTTCTGGGATGACGGCTGGGCATGCTCTAGCAGCCTTGGAAGCACGCGGTGTTCTTTTTGTTGGGCCTCGTGAACCTGTCTACACTGGAATGATCATCGGGGAACACAATCGAGATATGGATATCGATGTGAACCCCGTTAAAGCCAAACAACTGACGAACTTCCGGACCCAATCTAAAGACGAGAATGTCCGGTTAGCTCCGCATAGGCAATACTCTTTGGAGACGGCTATCAGTTATGTGTCGGAAGCCGAACTAGTGGAAGTGACACCGAAAAGTGTTCGAATGAGAAAGCAGATTCTGGATCCAGGCCTGCGTGCGAGAAAATTGAAAAAGTAGTTCACGAGCCTTTTCATAAACAATGTTAATAGGCACCCTCATATTTGAAATGTTGTGTTGTTCATGTTTCCATTGCACGCATTTCGTTCATCATTGATGACGCCGCAGATTCAGTCTTTCCTGCATCCTTGTGCACTGCCCTTTTTTCGATGATAATCGTCCTCGCATGCTGCGCTGCGGACTTTTGGCAGGAGCGAATCGTTCCACCTACGTGAATTACTGAAAACCGGACTCTGCCCAGCTGTGGCAAGGATATTAGTTCAGTAATCAAACAAGTTGCAGCCCAAGCGGTGCGAAAATAATCCCGGCTACATCGCAGAATACATAAATTCAAAGCCGGAGCCCACAGCTTCACTGCGAGGGAGGCCATGGACTGGCCCACGGCAAGATCACCAAAGTTTGTTGCTAGAGAAGCCTGAACCGCCGATAACAATTCACGGGACTGTATCGTGAGCATTTCGCGGTCACCCCCATACTCGGTGTCAATAGCGCAAAGCAGGTATCGATTTTTAAATCGGACCATGTTTGAATCTTCCTGAGAATCGCTCCGTCTTTAGTCGAAGAGTGCCAAGCTGCTATGGTGGAGAAGTGAACAATCTTCAGGAACCCACTCCGAGATACGCGAAATGTAGCTACCAAGGTAACCAGTCCTGATATCAGCGCTGTAAAACAAAAATGAGTTCGGGTTGGCAGGATGGTGACCTGCGCAGTATGCGGATGACTTTGCTGAGTTCAGTATGAAGAGTATGACGCTTTTACCAAGAGCGCGCTACAGACGATTTTGAGCGCCAAAAAACAACCCGCAAGGCTTGGACAAAAAAATACAAATTTTTGCTCCTTTGTGCGCTATTCAGACGCCTGAACCTCAGTCCGAAGGTATGTAGCGAACAGCGCCAACCTCTGTTTCAGACGGACATCCCGCCCAACTGTGCTCCGACGCTGTATTGATTTCCGCTCTCTCGCGCCATCGAGTGAGACGACTTTTGCTCTCATCGGTGACACTCGTACTTCACCCTTTAACTCGCAACAGACGCGTTGGCAAGAGCACCATACTGTAGGCGCGAAACAGGCGCGAAACAGACGCGAAACTCCAAACATGAATATATCCCGCAGCGCCATGCAATGTGCTGATCCGAACTGTTCGCAACCTTCGGAGCCCACGGCTGCCAGTCATTGCCAGAAATGTGAGCGTTCTGTCCATGCGACGTGCGGCATCCCAGGAGAAGAAAACGGCGACGAGAATGCAAGGATATGCACACAATGCGCCGAGTCGGTACAAGCGGCAAACCAGAGTGCTCGAAAGTCTAAACGCCGACGATTGAACTTGGCAGAAAAGCTGAGAGCTCTGGATATGGTGGAAAACGGCGCTGCGCTTCAAGACGTAGCCGACGAGTTCGGTTCCTCAAAACGCGCGATTTTGAGAATGAGGCAAGAGGCCGACGTGATCAGGGGTCTAAGCCAAGCCGGTGTCAAAGGCTCCATGAAGTCTAGGAAGCAGGGCAGCTCGCAAAAATACACCGCCCTGGAAGCGAAGGTTGTCGAAGTTCTGGACGTATCCCGAAGAAACAAGGTTTTCATCTCGACCGAGCTCGTGCGAGACTGCAGTAGAAAGATACAAGAGGAACTGCTTGCCAATTCGCAGCTCTCCGAAGAGGAAGCCAAAGATCTGCGAGAGTTTACGCCGACTGATTTCTGGATAAGGTCATTTGCCAAGCGCCATAACATTCGCATAGCATCCGCACGCCTAATGCATATTCCTATATCCTTGAGTGAAGCGCCAGCCACTCCAGAATGTGTTTCACTCAAAAATCAACTGCAGCGATATGATGCTGACTGCATATTTACTGTATATGATGCATCAATATTCCACAAAGTACTTCCCCGGGACTCGTACTTATTGGATTCAGGTGGAAACAGCCAGGAAAGTGTGGCGATGTCTTTCCCACCGGATATGGGACTGGATGATAGGGCAGCTCTTGTATGTTGCGCGAATGCCACAGGAACTATGAAAGTCCCAATTACCATAATTGGTAAGTCAAAGCAGCCTGCGTGCTTTCGTATCAGACCATCCCCCTTGCCATACCTCACCCAGCCCAACGTTTGGTTTGACAACCCGACATTCAAGCAATGGTTTAATGAAGTTTTCATTCCAGCCATAAGGAAACACTCATGGAAGAATGTTGCGCTCCTGGTGGAGCATGTCATTGATGAAAACATTGTACATGATCAACGAGGGCAGGTCAAACTCTTTCACTTACCACCGGATTCAAGGGCGACACATCATCCCATGGAGCAGGGCATCATGAGCCTCGTGAAACAGCGATATCGGTACGCAATGCTGGAAAGAGTATTGGAATTGTTACCTTTCCGCGAGGCGATACAGGGTTTCAGCATAAACAAGACTGAGGCTTTCAAAGGCCTAGATGAAGGAGACGATCCCAACTTTCTCGATGTAGCGGAAATATTGTCGGAGACGTGGAAAGAGACTTCAGCCCAAAGTATTGCCCGAAGTTGGGTCAAAACAAATATACTACCGGATGAATACAATGCGGCTCTGATCGCTAGACACGGAAAGAGTCGAGCATTTGATAACTCAGAGATGCTAATGGAATCCTGCAGCGTACGGGAGAAGGAGAGGATTCAAAGAGTGAACACGATTATTCGCTTGCGAAGAGTGGCCAACCGTCAAACTCTTCCTGGTTCTGCTCAGCCGTCTTCCACTTGGTTCAGTAACATTAGCGATGTCCAACTTGAGGCGTGGCTCTGCCTGGAGGAGAAGAAAGAGATATTGGCTGCGCTTCGCAATGAAGCTCAACAGGCTGTACTTTCTATGGGTTATGCGAGCATTGGCAGTAATGGTGTGGTTGGACAAGCAAGTGTTGAGCAAGAAGAGAATAACGGACAGGGGCAGACTCATTTCCTCCCCAGCTTAGCGGCCATTGCAGAATTATTCATTCCCCTCGAGGAGCTTGTATCTGTCAGTGAGACGGGGGATGCTGCGAGTCATCTTCGTCAGGCAAAAAGAGTGATTTTCGCTTCAAAGATCAGAGAAATGGGCCCGACTGCAATGCAACCACTGGCCTCCACCTCCATAACCCCAACCCCCACGACACCGGTACTACCGCCGTCGAATTCTAGGACTGACGGTCATTGAGGGAAATGCATTGATACAGTTGCGAAGCTCAAGTCGGGCTTTAAACGTGTTTCACGTCACATTACCACCCTTCCGCGTACCGGATCAATCGTTGCCTCGGCACGGGATCTGAAAGCTAATGGATGCTCATTGACCGCATGTCGACGCTTGGGATTGGGCCCCCGGCATCTGGATTTTTCGGTAAATTTCTATAATGAGGGGGAAACATCACCCAATGATCAAATCTACGCTTCTGTACAGTAATCGGAACATGTGAAATCGAAAAGATGGGAAGCCTCTTTCAAGAGTCTGAGAGGGAAGATGGTTGCTCTCTTCCTTATTTCGTCCCGCTTCGTAGAGAGCAAACTTTCGTAAGTCAACTTTGGATATCTTACAAAACGTACTCTTGCGTTCTTGTTTCGAGCTGATTCACGGCAGTTTCTTCTCACGTACCCTAATCGGATCTCCTTAACTCTTGGGGCGAGAGGACTTGCAACGCTGAAACCAGCACACCACTGCAAAGAGGCGCAATGATACGCCACGCTTTATCACCCCTTTGCTTGCAAAGATCACTTCAGCATGTCACATCTCCTACCTTCACGTCGAGGCCTCTGCACACGACAAAACAGAGACACAGCGCTGCCTCGATGCATGCCATTAAGGAACTGAGGAAGAGAACGGGTGCACCAATTGGGGCTGTAAAGAAGGCACTAGACGAAGAGAAGGGGGATATGGAGGCTGCGATCGTTTACTTGCGCAAGATTGGGGCAAGTATCGCAGCAAAGAAAGCACACAGGGATGCTTCCGAAGGATTGATCGGTATCGCTATCTCACCAGACAAGAGTCGCGCATCAATTATTGAAGTCAATTCTGAAACCGACTTTGTAGCAAGGACCCCGCAATTTGTGCAGCTCGTGAATCGACTTACAGAATCTGCGTTGAACAAAGGACGGGTTGCCGATTGTAACACAATGATATCGTTAGACACACAACAGCTGCTGGAACAGGACGAGAACAAAGAAATGGTACTCGGCGCAGTGTCATCCCTGGGGGAAAACATAGTTTTGAAGAGAGCTAACGTCATGACCCTAGACTCTGCATCGGGGGCATTATTTGGATACACACACGGTTCGGCTGGAATCGGGAGCGGACGAATTGGTGCCCTAGTTGCTTTGAAAGGAGGGACGCTAAATGAAGCGGGCCCGCGGATGGCTATGCATATCGCCGCCGCCGCGCCAAGTTACATCAGCATTGGCTCTATTCCCCCTCAGGATTTAGAAAGAGAGCGTTCAATTTTATTAGAAGCAGCTCTTGCCGAGCAAAAAGCTGGCGATAAACCAAAGCCACCTGCAATACTAGAAAGAATGGCACACGGTCGGTTAAGAAAATGGTACGCGTCATCTGTGCTGGAAGAACAAGAAATGCTCGTCGACAACCCCTCTTACAGCGGCGAGCCACGGGCAGTAAAGGAGTTTCTCAAGAAGGAGACCGCTGACTCGGAGATTGTAGCTATGTGTCGGATGGTAGTTGGGGAGAAATAGACTGATACTACCAAGTGCGAAATCACCTTCGTAATTGTAGTTCTATGTTTAAGTCAAGATTAGCTGTTTTCGCCCAACAGGACGCCTCGTCTGTTTGAATGATTCGAGCTCTACCAGAAATGCCCTTTGGGTAACCAAGCCGTACACTTGGAGCACAAATATGCGTACAAGCAAATGCATCCACGACCATGTAGAAGCTGTGAGCAATGTCAAAGGAAAGATAGCGAGATTCCGATGGTACTGTGTTCTCCTTTTTCAGCTGAAGGTCCCTGACGCACAGTGACTAATGTCTGCGAAAATGGAGATGTCATTTGTCCCGTATCATGGCATTCAAATGTTTTATGTGAAGTGGACGCCACAAAGACTCAAATTCAGCTGCCATCACTATCTTTTCAACTTTCTAGAGTCGCGCCTCCATCCTTGTCCCCTTCCAAGATGGCTTACCTGATCATCATGAAACGACGATTAAATCAAAACTGCCCGCCATAAGCCCTTTAGCAACTGTTTTTATAGAATAGCTTTCTATAAATGGCAAGAAAGACAGGTCACCTCCTCCACACCTTTTGCCCAAGCCTCTGCACACATCTGTTTGTCAATAGATCCAAGAAAAGGGACCATTCGCCACAAAATGGAGCTGCAAATTGTCGTTCTTGCCTCAATGCTACTTACATTTTCAAGCACCGCTTTTCCAATTCGTCATGATGCGTCGTTCAAACCAACTCACGAGAAGTCCCTAAACAATAGTCCTTCGAATGTCGTCGAAACGACTGCTGAAAGAATGAGGGGCGTTTTTGAAGATAGTACTTCCATACGTCGACATCACAATCAAGATTTAACACGCAGCTATTCGGAAAATCGCGTGGGAAGCGACGCAACAAATGTACTGCAACGTGGGCCTCATGCAACTACATCTGCAGATGCGATATGGGCTTTCGTAACAAAACCTTTAATGGCTGGCATGAAGAACTTAGTTGGACGCATGAACCGTATCTACAACAATACACCTCACATTGACTCTACCCCCTCAGCCGTACCACCAGAGCCTGTCTCAATGAAGCATCTGCTTCCTGCCTCAACACTACTCCTCAGTTTAAGGACGGAACCTTTTCTTGAGGCTTCCATGTCGGATTTTGATGATTTTGAGTATGTCGCATCAACCGAGTCTCCAAAAAACACCCTTGGGCCTCGCCTGCAAACGACCGGGGAGCCAACGGATGATGTACGGGTCCGCTACTACTCGTATGGTGCAAAAACAGAGCCCTCGTCTGAGTCGCCAAGGCAGCGCACCCCTTCTTTGGTACCTTCATCCCTATTGACAAAGAGATGGCCGGACAAGCCCGAGACATGGGTTGCCAATGGGGACGTCTTGTCTGAACCTACTGGAAAAGAGTACCGGAGAGTTGCACCGGAGCCCACGGCTGCAACAAGCCCCACAAATATGCCCCATGGGCGCTTTTTCTTTGGACCTCTACTTGGGCAGAGCCAACAGCCTAAAGATTATTCACGGACACCGATACCTGTCATGTTGAGGTGAGCCTGACACAGCATCTATGCTATTTCACATATGACCGTGATAATCATTAGCCCTATTCATTGCAGCGCAAAGGTAAAAATGCCAGCAATACCGTAACATGTAATGTTAGAGCATCTCCACCGCATAAGCAAATTGTTGATGGGAAGAGCTGGGTATTTTGGATCGCGCATCCGTATTGTATCTTACAGTATACCGTACTGTAGCTTTTTCAGAGCAAAAAATATACGGCGTTAGCTTTTTCTAAAAAACGACACATACTATTTGAAAACAACTGTTTATCTCCTTCCGAAACACATCTTCCTTCGGAAAAATATGCAAACCAACGTCACACTGGTATTAGATCCTAATCCTTCTTACCAAAAAACGGAAGCGAGGGAAGGGAAGGCGTTGGCAAGTCAGGCAAGGAGATGCCACCAAGCGATGGCACAGTGATTGGACCAATCTTCAGGCCGGCCTTGGGCGTAGCTGGCGTGGGCTTCGCCCTCGACGCGGTGCTGATGCGGGGGCGACTCGCGATCGGGTCCTCTGCAATGGCGATGGCTACAGCGTCGGCAATCTGACCTGGCAGTTGAATAGTAGGAGTGATAGGCGTGCTGGCATCTAAAGCCTTCGAGAGGACACGAAACTCGGCCTTGGTCTCTTCAAGTTCCTTTTCGACGCGAGAAAGAGTATCATTCTCCATCTGCTTGTGGAAGCGAGTGTAATCCGACGACTTACATCCACCTTCCGCGAGTGGGCTCTCATCTTCACCGAAGAGCTTTGCGAAAGGGTTTGCAAGTAACCGGTCACCACCCGAGTAGGCAAATCCTCTATCGAGAGAGGGACCCATGTCAGAAACCATGGACCTGAAAGGCGAGAGCGGGTCCCTGGCGCTACCGCCATTCTTCTTCGCCAACTCAGCGTCATAGCTAGCCTGAAGATCGGCGACCTTGTTTTGCAACGCACGAACCTCCGCAGCGCTGACATAGGCGGGGGTGGGAGCGAGTGCTGGATTGGGCACTGCGTACCAGTTGGGGGCCGTCGTCTTGAGCGGGGTGTTCTCGGCAACATGTTCGTACGGCGTCGGCTTCCCCGTGACGTAGGAACCAATGTTGCGAGAAAATTGGCGGCCGTCGGAGCCGTTGTATCCGGAAAGCGCGGCACCGCCCATGGCCTTGTCCGAGTTGGCCCAGCCACCCTTGAGCGCACATTGCTTGTTGAACGACTCGCAGGGTGTGTACGCGCCGCGGAAGCGCAAGAAGGGAATATTGTCCTCGCCGAAGACGGATGCGTACTCTTCCGAGTCAATGTAGCTATCGATATCAGCGTCGACGCCCTGAGCAGCGTAGCGGCGGATGTGCTCCGCTACCTCTGCCTGGGAATCAGGAGCGCGACCGAGCAGATGCATGAAGTTGAGCTCAACGAAGCGGTATTGGGACGCGCCCTCGAAGAAGCGCGTCTTGTACGCGGAGGACTTGGCCACGGCGCGCACAAACTCCTTGGCGGAGAGGTTGCCCTTCTTGAACTGGCTCTCGGGGACAGCGAGCTCGGCGCGCTCCTCCTCCATGATGTAGGCGTTGCCGAAGACGTGACGGTAGGCGGCGCGGATGACGAGCTCGCGCTCGCCGTCGTCCGAGCCGGGGGAGAGGACGGACGGCTGGAACGGGCCGAGGATGTAGCGCGAGAAGCCGTACGAGCCCTGGTTTACGGTGTCCAGGCCGTCGAGAATGGTCATGGAGGGGGCGATGCGGCGGGCGGGCGCGAGCGGGACGGCGGGGCGGTCATTGCGCAGGGAGGAGGCGCTCGCGAGGAAGGAGCTCGACGCGGCAGCGACGGACGGCGCGACGGTGGGGACAAAGGCGACCATGTTGCGGAGGGGATCCAGTCGTGGAACGGGGGAAACGGCACGCGAGAGGGTTCGGGAGGAGTTTGTGCGGAGATTGTGGTGGGCGGCCGTGGCGGAGTAGGGAAATAGGGGGAGGCGGAGGTGTGGGGGCGGAACGAAGGCGGGGTGCCGGCAGGCGACTGGGCGGAGCTCGAAAACCTGGGGGAGCCGCACGTGCCCGATTGGAGAACAAGGGTTTCTCGTTCAGCAGATCGCGATCCGTTCGGTCTGCCGTACACGTGGCCATCGCCCAAGCATTCCACGCCTCGCTCCTGACACGTGGACATGATTGTACACGTGGCATACAGGACGATCCGTATGCCACGTGTACGTACAATCATATCCACGTGTCACTCCTTTCCGGTCGCAATCTCGCACTCTCGGTTTGATCCCTTCCAATCACCATGCACAATCAATGCTCTTCACAGCCTCTGAAGCCCGCCCTCTCCGATTGGCAATCCTCTACTAACTAAACCCCGCCCTCCTCTCTCTCCTCCGCACCCTCTCGCTCACGCTCCTAACGAACCGCCACACCTCCGCCACACCTCCGCCACACCTCCGCCACGATGTCACCTCCGCGATCCGCCTCCCCGGCCTTCCTTTCTGCGCTTCCGCTGCTGTCGCGCCCGTCTGCGCGGCTGGCGGCGAGCCCCACCTGCGTTTCCTCCTCGCGCGCGCTCTTCCCCTCGCGCCCGCACCACGCGCGTCCGCACGCGCACACGTCCCCCTCGCGATCGCCGACCATGGTGGCGGACGACGCCAAGGTCGCCGTCGTCACGGGCTCCTCGCGCGGCATCGGCCGCGCCATCGCCGAGGCCCTGGGAGCCGCGGGCTGCAAGGTCGTCATCAACTACGCCTCGTCCGCAGAGGCCGCCGAGGACGCCGTCGCAAAGGTCAAGCAGCTCGGCGGCGACGCCGTCGCCATCCGCGGCAATATGAGCGACCCCGATCAAGTCGCCAATTTGTTCAAGGGCGCAGTCGATGCCTTCGGTCGCGTCGACGTGTTGGTTAATAACGCAGGCATTACAAGGGATGGCCTTTTGCTAAGGATGAAGCCCAGCCAGTGGCAGGAGGTTATCGACCTTAACCTCACCGGCGTGTTTATGTGCACACAGGCAGCTGCGAAGCTCATGCTCAAGCAGAGAAGCGGCCGCATTGTCAACATTGCTAGCGTTGTTGGTCTTATTGGAAACGCGGGCCAGGTTAACTATGGAGCGGCAAAGGCAGGTGTCATAGGCCTGACTATGAGCGCGGCGAGGGAGTGCGCCCCGCGAGGAGTTACAGTCAACGCTGTCGCCCCAGGCTTTATTAACAGTGACATGACCGCAACCTTACCTACAGAAAAAATTGCCGAGATGATCCCTATGAAGAGGTTGGGTGAGCCCGAGGAGGTTGCCGGTCTTGTCAAGTACCTCGCTTTGGACCCCTCTTCGGCTTATATCACAGGTCATACTTTTAGTGTTGATGGCGGTATCGCTATTGGAGCGTAGAAAACAACTAAACTTCAATAACATTTTGATATTTGTCTTGCGGCGGAGGCCATCTTAAGCGGTTATCAACATGTTGCATTGACTTCTCTGCAAGGGCTTCCTCTTCTTGAGAGAGAAAGGCCGCCCCAGGAAGTCTCATCACGTGACCTTAAACCCACACCATCAGCTTATTTTCCAGCATCATGGTCAGAAAAGAGCCAGCCTCAACGGAAATCCTCGGACTCAAAATAGAGCAATCTCGCCTGTAGTGCCGCGATTTCTATTGGCAGAAGGCGAGTCACACCACTCTGTTTCCGTTGCTTTGTACAGTATTGCAATGTGAAGCGCAGTACCCTTCAAGGGTACCTTTCCCAAGTGTCGAACGATACTGCACTGTCGTCAGTCTCTACAAAAAAAAACAGAGCACTCAGCCCTTTCTTCTCACGTGCCCCTCTCGCATCACTCGTGAAAAATACCCGTCCAAGACAATAATAATCAAATTACATAGTTCTCTTTCAACAGCAGTTACAGTATTCAAAAAATCTGCCATGGCATGCTCTGATTGTAGGCACACATTGCACCTTATTTTTTTCTCGTTCATTTATGAGCGTCGCACCACGCCCACCACGACCTATACCTCAATATCGGCATGGTTGCATTATTTTCATGGACGGTAAAGCGCCAGATGTGCTCTCAAAACTCGGCGCGAGCGGCAGCAGTCCTCAAACTTTACAATTTCACCATTTCTCGTTGATCAGAGAATCAGCAGTCAAAAGTAGGGTTATACTCTTGTGTTAATTGCACCTGAGGAGAAGCAGACCCCTAGATTCTCCTCTAAATGGATCACGATGGTGAGTTAGAACTAGATATCGAAGTTGGTATTTCGACGTCGAGACAAGAGTGACGTGAATAGCCTTGGAGGGATGCCGAGCCGTCTAAAACGGGTTCTCTTCTAGAATTTCATCACTTGGGTTTTTCTAATCTATCTTGCTTGCACTCGCTTTTGATCTTTCGTTATCGCAGGGGGCACCATATCTATTTCCACGCCACAACTCTGTTTATTGGTCTGATTATCCCATGCGAGCAACTTAGTCTTGCCTGCCTTTTCAATTTTCATCATTATGGTATACAGCGTTCCTCTTTCAAACCGACCTGCACTATGTACAAAAAAAATGACATATGTGTCATTTTTGTATACGGTATTCAGTTGTCATTAGAATGGCTCCAATGTGTATGAGTATGAATGATTTCCGAAACATAACCAAAACTGTGGACACATTTTTCTATTACTTTTTCATTGGTGAGACATTCGTAAACAGTACTGTACCTACGGGAGAGATCCAGCAGAATGTACGACTTAGAGCATAACATTTAAAATCACTTCGCAATGAAAGATGGCAGGCTTTACCCCAATACTGTCGACATAATGACAGCCTACCGAGCTTTGTTTGCAGTAATTCTTGCTCTTCGTAGAGCCACCTTGACGACACATTTTTACCTGATTATATTATCTCCGAAGCACATCTCTTATCCATCCACACCAAAACAGTAATCGGTTCGTAATTCTGCACGGGAAATACATGCTTGGAAAGAATTGTGGCTGTTTAGGGGTCTCCTTTCGTTCAGGTCGTCTCCCATACCGATGAAAAATTAGCGATGAGGGTATTTAACCTGACCCAGACTTTATAATAGACAGGGACGCAAAGCCATGGAAGTGATTCTTCTCATATGCTTTTCGAAGGTTTCCTCGTTCTGCTACTCTGAGCGAAGTTGTCTCAGTCATATATGAGCACTGACACAGGCGTTCGAACGGTGGTACTTGCCGCAGCTTCATTCGACAACTCCCCAGTTGTCACATTACGCTCAACTAGCGCAACATTGTCCGTATCGCGGTTGGCGATGGCGAGGAACGAAGAGCACTTGCCCTTAAACTTGACGCTCTCGATGATGATGATGTCTCGTGGGTGTGAACCTTGAGCAGACCATTCCCCAACCCTTTTCTTGATTTCACCTGATCCAGGGTCTAAAGAGAAAGCTACAATCGTCCCTCTCTCTGCGGTCAAGTATCTAATCGAAATGTACAAGAACATGCCATCATCTGACACTCGAATAGCTGCTGCTTTGATTTTTTCTCCTTCTCCCGGAGATTTTATAAGCAATTCCTCTCTACCAGCAATAGCAAATTGATCCTTCCCAACTGGACGAAGTACAGTTACAGAGAGAGATATCTCGTTTACAACGTAAACAGTTTCGGACTTAGGATGGAGTGCCGCATGACGAGGTCCATCACCGGGCGAGAACTCGAGGCGTGATCTTTCACGAATCTTGCCATTCTTGGATATCCCCAAATAGAACACAAGGTCAGAGCCCAGATCCGGAACTATAACCCCGTTCTTGTATTTGAGCACCATGTGCGGATGCGGTGCGGATTGCTGGGATGAAAGTGATGAATCGCGATTTCGAGCAGCCAATTCCAAGGGAACGTTGAAGACGTCTGCGGCCTCGAATGAATCTTTTGTGCGAATGTAAGTCGACACCGAGCTCCCTCTATAGTCTGCAGAGACGACTATTCGTGTCGTAGAGCGCTTCAGGGCTCTAGTGCGTCCAGTTCCTTTGACATCACTCGTCGCACTGATAACAGTGACGTGGGCGCCGGTTCCTTCAAGTGCCCGGATGGATCTTGATCTGAAAAAGGGGGCCTTTGGCGATACCCTAAGCTCACGGAGGAGGCCGGGACTCCCAACGTCGCCAAAGTAGAAGAATGGTTTAGAGTAGGCAATGAAGGTCGGGTTCTCCCCAACAATTGAGGTATTGGCAAGTGAGTTTCGTATCCACTTGCCGTTATTAATTGTCAAGAAGGTGATTCCTTCACCGGACGTCGGGTTCATGGTGTTGGGCGTGGTGCGAGAACCGATGGCTATCTGAAGTGAGTCTGGACATATGCATTTGGTCTGCAAAACAAGGAGGGCGAGGGCAAAGCAAAACAATGGGCTTGAAGAGGACATGACGACTAGGCTGAATTGAGAAGGGGGAGGGGGGAGGGAAGGTCAGATTGAGGTGGGGGGTTGAAGGGGGGCGGGGAAGGCCATCAGGAGACTGCTTAAATGTATTGAGAACGTTCAGAGTACAATGGATGAAGGGTAAGTTTGACGTAGACGGCCTAAAAACTCGCATGTTTAGGTATCTCGAACAATCGAGGCTTGATGACAAAAGGGATTAATTTACGAAGTATACAGATGGAGGAACTGCTGCACAAGAGCGAGAGGTTGAAGCTTCTCAGGCAGAAGACTACACTACACAACGGCGTGACATCATGACAAGAGAACCCTTCATGATTCATGCGTCCGTGTTTGGTGTATCGATGCGGAAAGAAAAGGTACAACGGACCTGTGTCCAAAAAAACAAAGTATGACTGAATGACTGAACAGTCGGTTCGGCGTAGCAGAGGCCACGTAATGACCTGCCACCGGCCGGTGTTCTTCTGGTGTCTTCGTTGACGTGTACGTACTGCATATGTGTGATGTGCAGTAGAAATTGTACAGTAAAATGGCATCGAAATTGGAGATGATTCAACTTGACCGAGCCACGGATGACGCGGAGAGCGACAACAGAGCTAAGACCCGCTGGTCTTCCCAGTCGCTCT
>NW_005179093.1:106978-108885 GCF_000350225.1 Chondrus crispus | reverse complement strand
CCTTTTTAAAATGTTTTTTTTGCCCTGGGGGGGTTGGGGAAAAAAAAAAAAAGGGGGGGGGAATTTTTTTTTCCCGGGGGGGGGGAAAAAGCCCCCCCCCCCCCCCCCCCCCCCCCCCCCCCCATCTGTCGAGATATTCAGACGGAGGAGGTGGTTCGTGCTGCAAATTTTATCTCAAGGACAGAAATGTTGCATGTTTCTATGCGACAAGGTTTGGTGCCAACCCTGCAATATCCTCTTGAGGGAAACTTCCATTCGAAGGACAGAGCATAGTGTGCACCCAACGATGCGACAAGTCCGCTCTGTCCACCTCGCCATAAACGATTTCCAAAGTTTTGCTGAATATCACATTAAATCATGAAGACAAAAATTGCGTTTTTATGACATGTGCTACACCAACCGCCATCTACAAGATTTCACCAGAATGTCTTCCTGCTGCTGATGGCAAGATAAGTCATGAAGGGTTGCAGAGTACACTGTGGAGAAGTGTCGGGCATTCCGAACGAGAGGAAGCGCTCTTATTTTCAAACTCTTGACGGCTGCGAGCCAATACTTCGCATACATTATCGAGATTTGGGGGTTGTGCCTCTCTCCAAAGTGTTACGCATATCCTTCAAGGATGGCAGAGTATCCGGCAGGATCATTGATCCATGCGAAGGGCGAAAATGCCATAAAGGAGAAAGCCGGTGCACACGAAGCCACCGTTAGGCCTTTTCTGAATTCTTTGATGTTTCTGCATACGCACACACAATCCTGGCGTCCCTGTCCATGTTTGCCAGACATATGCCGTGCGGTATGAAAATATTGTATAGATGACCTTTGGTGCGGACATATTAATTTCCAAAACAATTGACTCGTGTTGGCATTCGTTGACATCAACGAATGCCATCTCAAGTGGCAATCTGGTGACGAAGGGGCTGGCGGTTCACGTCACTATTTTTGGCTGGCTGAACCAAGACTGACATTTTGATGTCGGAGGGTATCTTCGCACGCGAAAATAGATTCGCCATATTTTTCTGTTGCTGCCCGCACACTCGGCGGACTACGTAGAACAGCACGAGGGACATAAGCATATAAAAACTCATGTGAAAGCCTATTATTCGTTGACAAGGAGAAAATGGTTTACATTTGAGCTCCGTCTGTCTGTGGTGGGAGAGAAGAAATGTGCATTGCGCTGGCGTGCTCCGGGACTTTATTTTGACGCTAGAGTGATGGACTTTTGGAACAAACCTTTTCACACACACAATAACAGCTCTCAATGGGATGGACCACCAGCCATTCCAGATTGGGTGACTGGTCATCGATGTGGTGATTTGACTGCGTCGATGGGCACGTCTTGTCGGCGTTTTTTGACCGATGAACCGCGCAGGGATGTTTGTCGCCATTTCTATAGTTTCGCAGACGGAATCCCACAAATCAACCTCACCGCTCGGGAACAGTAGCTCGCCCCGCGCGCGGCGCAGCGTCGCCCTCATCCAGCTCTCTGAACGCGGCCTCGCTCTCTGGAATGACGACCACCGGGGTCTCCGTCGGGGAGTCTCGGTTGAAGTCCCGGTCGGTGTCCCAATCGTTCGTCTCCTCCTCACGACCCCCCCCGAGCAAGCCTTCGACCGCCCTGAGCATTCCGCCGACTGTCTTAACAGCATCGCTGATACCGCCTGCATCGGGCAAGTCCTTAAAGACGAACTCGTCGAGTCTCTCGACGCCCTTCCTAACGGTCGTGACGTGCTCCCTTCCCACGCGGATGCCTCTGGCCAGCCCCTCCGCGACGACTCTGCGCGCGTACCGTCTCGCGCCGGAACGGAACTCGCGCGGGAACGAGCGCACGCGCGCCGACTGCACGGCGCGGCCGGCGAGCGTCTCGACGAATGCGGAGAGGCCGCCCGGCGGAGACTGATTCGCGTACA
>NW_005179093.1:103899-106621 GCF_000350225.1 Chondrus crispus | reverse complement strand
GTGCAGGTGGACGTGACATGAGGGTGACGGCGCGGCGGTACGGGGAGATGAGCAGGCCGCCCACGCGCACGCGCGCGCCGAGGTACAGGCTGGCCGCGCGCGCGAGCAGCGGGCGCGCCGAGGCGTAGATGAGCAGGGACAGCGCGGCGAGCGCCGCAACGGCCGGCGGCGGCGGCGGCAGCGCGAGCGCGACGGGCGGGCGCGCGGCGTGGCAAGAGCGCGCGGCGACGACGCGCGCAGCGCGGCGCGGGCTCTTCGCGGCGGACGGGGCGCGCGGCATGGCGGAGCGGAGGGAGCGGGTCGGGGAATGCGGCGGGGAGGGGCCGGAAGGGAGAGAGGATCGGGAGAGTAGGTGGCGCTGCTGGCCTTGCTGGACAGGCGCGGTGCGATCGGAGGGCTCTAACTCGAGGGGACACATGGACCAATGGAGGCGCGGGCATTGGCTTAGGGCTGGGACTCATAAAACGGGTCTTGCGGGTCGGGAACGGAGATGGTGAGGGTTGAGGATCTCTCTCTTCTCCTTTTTCTCTCCCCCTCGCCGCGATGTTTCGTTCCATGCGGCCAGTCGCGCGGCGTCTGCTGCGGCGCGCGTCATCTACAGGGAGAGCCGCGCCTCCGGGAGGAGGCGGGGGCGCGCGGACGGGGCAGCAGGGCCCGATCTCGTGGCGGGCGCTGGCGGTGTTCGGCGTGGCCGGCACGGCGGGGCTGGGCTACTACAGCGTGAAGAAGCAGGCGCGGATGGAAGGTAAGCGGGACGTTTTTCGCAGCGCGTGCGCGGGCATCGCAGACAGAGACTGACGGCTGCGTGCGGTGTGTCCCCCCTGGCAGAGATCATGCGGCCGCAGACGGTGGGCAAGGCGGCGATCGGGGGCGCGTTCTCGCTGGTGGACGGCAGCAGCGGGGCGGCGGTCGACGAGACGTTCCTGCTCGGGCGGTGGACGCTGGTGTACTTCGGCTTCACGATGTGCCCGGACGTGTGTCCCGCCGAGCTGACCAAGGTGGGCGAGGCGCTGACGATGCTGGAGGGGCGCGGGCGGCGCGTGCGGCGGGACGGGAAGGGCGGCAGCGTAGTGACGCCCGTGTTTATCTCGGTGGACCCCGCGCGCGACTCGCCGGAGCGCGCCGCGGAGTACGCGGCCGGGTTTCACAAGGC
The DNA here is from genome assembly GCF_000350225.1 of Chondrus crispus. Taxonomy (NCBI): domain Eukaryota; phylum Rhodophyta; class Florideophyceae; order Gigartinales; family Gigartinaceae; genus Chondrus; species Chondrus crispus. The sequence continues at coordinate 105,468 of NW_005179093.1, read as the reverse complement.
TTTCGTCGGGCTTAGCGGGTCGGACGAGCAGGTCAGGCAGGCGGCGAAGGCGTATCGGGTGTACTATAGTCGCGACGGCGGGGAGGGCGACGAGTATCTGGTGGACCATTCGATTATCACGTACCTGATGGACCCCGGCGGGGAGTTTCGCGAGTTCTACGGGACGAATAGCTCTGCGGCGGAGATAGCCGCGCGCGTGGAGGCGCAGATGCTGGCGTGGAAGGGTTGATGGCGGTAGGGGAAGGAAGGAGGGGAAGATGCTAGCGTGGAAGGGTTGATGGTGGTGGCGGAAGGGGTGGCGGAAGGAGGAGGCGGAAGGAGGAGGCGGCTTGCGGTACTTGGGTGTACACGTGTGTACACCGGTGTACACGTGTGTGCAGCGTCGAAATTTTTGAGAAATTGAGTGGAGACGTCAGTTGGAAACCCTACGCATACGTGGCGCATACGTGGCGCGTCGCAAAGCGCGTCGCTTCACTTGCTGACGCTACCAGACTCCCAATTACTCCTTTTGCCCTCCACCCTCCCACCTTCCCGCCGCCGCACTCGCCCCGCTTCCCCCATCCTCCAACGCCCAACCCCAACGCCCAACCCCAACGCCCAACCATGTCGTCCCCGCTGCCAGCCGACGCGCCGCCCCGCCCGACCCCGCCCGCGCCCCGCGCCTCCGCGAGAAGATCCTCCGCAGGCCCGCCGACTACTGGAACGACATCGCGGCACGCGCCGCCCGCGCGCGCCGCGCTCGCCAACTTCCGCGACTACGACGGCCGCACGCCGCTGCACCTGGCGTGCGCGGACGGCCGCGCCCCCATCGCACGCGCGCTCCTCGCCGCGGGCGCAGACCCCGCCGCCCGCGACCGCTTCGGCGCCACATGCGTCGCAGACGCGCTCACACACGGACGCATCAACACCCTCCGCGTCCTCGCAAAGGCCGCGGCTCCGTTCCCCGCGGGCGTGCAGCCCGCCCACCTCGACCCCGCTTACGCCCTCGGCAGAGACCTCCTCACCGTCGCCGCAGTCGGCTCCGTCCGCGCCGCGCAGCAGCTCGTGCGCACGTTCGGCGCTAACGGCACGTGACGTCACCCCCCCCCCCCCCTTTTTCCCCCTGCGAGCGCGCGAGAGAGAGAAGGAGAGACCGGAATTGTCGTGGGCCAGTTGCTGACCGGCGTTGCATTCTGGGTTGCTCCGCGCAGTGAACTTTGCGAATGCGGACGGGCGCACGGCGCTGCACCTTGCCGTGGCGCGCGGGCGCACGGACATGGCGCGGTTCCTGGTGGACGCCGGGGCCGACATGCACCGGAGCGACCGGTGGCAGCAGTCGCCGCTGTCCGACGCGCTGCGTACGCCGGACGAGCCGCTGTGCGAGCTGCTCATGCGCCGCGACGCGGCGCGCAAGGACGACGAGTTCGCTCGCATCATGCAGGAGCCCGTCGCGTTCGCCGTCTGCTGAGACCCTCCCCCCTCCCCCCGCACCTGCCTTGTACAGACGCGTCGACGCGACGAGGAAGTCGCGCGTTGACGTCATGCCGTCACGCGCACGTGACCGCGGTACCACACCGCACCGCGTCACCG
>NW_005179093.1:0-103799 GCF_000350225.1 Chondrus crispus | reverse complement strand
CCGTCGCCGCGCACGGCGGCTTCCCCGCCGTCGCGAACCGCCTCGGCTTGCGCGCGAGGAATACCAAGGCCCAGGGAGCCCCGCGCGTGTGGGATGAGCAGAAGCTCAAGGTTGCACTCCACGCGTTTACTATCAAGTACTTTCCCGACCTCGCGCGCACGCAGACTATCCCGACAGAGAGGCAGCTCAGGATGTACGGCAGGAATGATCTCTCGTATGCTGTTAGCAAGGCCGGCGGGTTTGCTGCAGTCGCAAAGGCGCTGGGCTTGAGACAGAAGCGGCGTGGCGTGTTTAGGAGCAAGGCTCCGCAGGTCGCGGAGGCCAAGCCGGAGAAAGATGGGCAGTAGTCGGCTTTGTGGGGATAACAATTTTGTAGAGGTCGGCTACCGCTGCTGTCTTGTCGTCGCGTGTGCGTAGCAGTAATAGGTGAAGCCGTCTTCTAGAGCCCTCGATGATAAATGGAGGAAGAAGCGCTCCTTTTTCTCGTTGCTGCATGCGGTTAGCTGTGGTATACAATGCATCATTGTGTATCGTATGCTACAGGCCCTTTTCGCCAGGGTTGCGGGCAAGGCAGAAGCCAATGCAGGTACTGTACCCTAAGGGTACTGTACTTCAACAACTGTTTTGGGTAAGATCACGTTTATATCGTGTTAAGCTCTCCGGTGCGTCTCTGTTAACCCGTAGCATCCGCACGACATCGGCGTCTGAGTGCTCTGCCTGTGACTGATGGGCACCTGTAATCGTTGATAGGATCAAGATGTCCCCTTTTGTCGTCGCTGGAAAATCACGTTTATTAGCAATCCCCTGGTTGCCCGCGTGGATGGAATCGGAGACCTTGGTGGTTGTTTCCGCTAGCAATGGGTGTCGAGAGAATCGTCTGCGAGACGAGACGCTCCAGGCCGTGAACAAGGGGAGGTATCCATGACAGTGGAGAGATTTGTTGTGGTTTGCGAATGCGCGGAGATCCCAGAAAACGTGAACGGCAGTCGTGTCATGTAATGTATGCGAGTGTGTCATGATGTGGAATTTGGGAAGAATGGTTTTCGGCAGTGCAGGGTAAAACGGATTTTCATTACCACCATGTATGAGGCGGACGACCACGAGTCGATACTGACAAGAAAGGTGTGCACTGATGAGAGGAGGACCATAGCTGGAGCAGGTTGCGAGTGGAGCGAATGCTGCAGTTTAGGAACGCGGTATGAAGCCGTCATGAAGTGCCATGAAAAGGTTGCTCCACGCTGAACAGCGCGTTGGAAGTAAGCACCAGCAAGCAATGCTAGAACGCTCTGCCACAATAGTTTTTAATGAACATGTACACCTATGTAGCGGCCTTCTTTTGTTCAGCTAGAGACACGGCCAGTTCCGACTCGGACTTGGATTCCCCGAACGGATAGAGTCGCCTGTCCATCTCCCTCCACAGTCTCTCATGCACTTCCTCGGCACGGGGTACCACACTTGACATGCGAGATATCGACACTTTTCCTCCCGCTGCCCCGGCCGCCTTCCATTGCATCCCATCACTCATTCCATTCAAGCTGGCTTCCCCATTTTGTCCCGGTCGCACCCCATTCCCAACCCCATCCTCTGACACCGCCCACGCCAGCGCCCCAAATACCTTGGACCCTTCCTCACGACGTACACTCTTCTGTCGTACATCCTCCACAAGCCCAATGATCTTTGGCAAATACCCCTTCAGCAGCGGCACAACCACCCCCTCCACCGTGTGCTTCCCTAAACAAGTGATCCCCACAATCGCCCCATAGTGCGTCGTCAGCGGCCGTTTCACGTCCTTCAGTGCATCCACAAACGTCTTCACGATCCGCTGCTGCACCCCCACGTACCCTTTCGCGTACGCAGTCCCACAGATTTCTCGTAGCAGCCCCGCCGTGTAGTCTCTCAGCGCCCAGTGATTCTCGCGCGGATTCCGACACAGCCGCTTCCCCACCACGCATGACATCACAGCCGGAAGCAGCTGGTGCAGGTACCGCTCCAGCTCGCTGAACACCTCGTTCTCCAACATCGCCCGCACCAGCCGCATCACCGAAAACAATACCCGCAAGTCTCGTATCGACCGCTGCACGCTGTCCTTCACAAACTTCGTCAGGTATGGAAGCAGCACCGCGATCCCCGCGTCCTCCGATATCGAATTCAAGCACGCCTCCAGCTGCCCCACATCCTCCCCGAATATCGCGTCTTGCACGTGTTGAAAGTAAAGCTGCAGCTCCCGCGTCAAGTCGTGCTTCAACGGCGCCCTCACCTCTACTTGTGTCCCCTCACCGTCCGTCCCGTCTGACTCTCTCTTCCCGCTCTCCAACTCCTCCCTCTGTGTCTGCTTCATCGGGTTTTGCGAAATCGCAGGCTGCTTGCCGTCCACCGCCAGCCAGTGCGCATTCACCGTCACCTCCAGCGGCAGCTCCGGCGGCGGCGCCTGCAGCAGAGACTTGACGCTGACTTCCGAATCGTGTACGAAAAACAGTTCCGGAACGCCGTCCACCTGACCAAACTGGCCCTCCCGCTGCGTCCCCCCACCCGCCGCATCTGGCTTCCCCAACGCACCCGCTACCGCACCGACAAAGGCCCCCGCGCCATGATTGCCCCGCCGCCGCTTCGCACCAAAGCCGTATACGGGCTCGACGTTTAGCACGCGGAGGGCAATACTGACGTGGGACGGGAGCAAGGTGTTCTGCTTGGAGTGCTTCATGAATTTGATGCCCTCCTGCACAATCTGGCGCACGCGGTACTCGGCGTCCAGGGCCAGGGTGGCGGCGGCCGGGTCCGACAGCGGAGGCAAGTTGTGCACGGACTGGGCAATGACATGCACGGCCTCGGGGCTGAGGCGGGCGTCCTCCTCGGGCTTGTCCGGGGTGCGCTTGCGCTTCGCGACGCGCTTGTTAGGCGGCTCCATCGTGGCAGAGACGCCGAGTCCGGACTCTAGCGATCCGTGCACGGCCATTCCTCGGCGGCTCGACGTGAGGGGAGGGAGGGAAGGGGGCGCGGGGGGAATGCACGCGTATGATAGAGCCAATTTGCAGGTCTCCGGGGCGTGCTGGGGTAGCGCACGAAGCAGGGGGCTGCTCGTGCTGCTCGCGCGTTATTATTGGGTCCAGGCCGGATTTATCGAAAGGCAGAGCACTGGATTTGTTCACTGGAGAGGTCCATCTACAGTACAGATGTAGCAGAAATGTTTTACAAATTTTACACTTTTGGAGGATGCCTTCTCCACTTTTTTTTCCTTGAGGCAGGCAGGTCCCTCAACCGTCGCCCTGGGGACTGTCGGGCCAACTTGCCTACCTTTCAAGCTACTCTCGACGTCCGGCTTAGCGAGCCCGACACGGCGGAGCGGACCGTCGCAGGCCAGAGCCATGTCCACCCGGCGGCTGCGCGTGTGCTGCGTGTGCGCCTCGAACCAAAACCGGAGCATGGAGGCCCACCGGGAGCTAGCGCAGCGCGGGTACGCGTCGGTGCGCTCGTACGGCACGGGCAGCTCAGTGAAGCTGCCCGGACGCACCGCCATGGATCCGGTCATCTTTCCGTTCAACATGCCGTACGAGCAGATGCGCGCCGAGCTGCAGAGCCGCGACGCCGCGCTGTACACCGCCAACGGCGTCCTGGCCATGCTGGATCGCAACGCCATGATCAAGCAGGCCCCCGAGCAATGGAGGGACGCCCGCGAGAGGTTTGATGTCATTATCACGTTCGAGGACCGCGTCTTCAGAGCCGTGGTCGACGACTTTGTTTCGAATCGCGCTCCGTCAGTCTTCGCTCCGGGTTATGTTATTAACTTGGAAGTTAAGGATACACATGCGGCTGCCGCTGAAGGCGCGAAGCTTGCAGTCGAGTTGGTCGAGGAAATTGACAAGTGCGAGAATATCGATGCTTATATTTATGATGTTATTGCAAAGCTCGAAGCTAAGCATGGACAGCAAATTATGGCCGTGCCAGTCTTCTGTTGAAAAACCCACGCCCTTACAAAATCGCCGCCTATTTGGACAGTCGTTGTTCTCATCCGTGACACCAGACATCTCATACGGCAATGCTAAAAAAAAATCAAACCCTTTGTGAATGACAACTAACTATGTTCTTGCTACTTCCGTCGCATTGAAATACTGCAGACAGTTGGTCTTTTGTATTAGGGCGATGGCGGGTGTTGGCGTCACTAAGTATGCGTGTGATACGCTGCTGGTCTGATACCCCGGTGCTAAAAGCGAAATTGTCCCATTACGCCAACGGGCTGCCCTTAGGTCTACACATGACATGTCTCAAGTGATTATCCACCAGTTTCCCACTCGCCCTACACTTGAGCACAAGCGAACATGACAAACTCTACGCCGTGTCGCATGAGGTGAGTAGCAGGTGGCGGCATTAGAATGCGGGGCATCTGTGATGTGCAGCACATCATTATGTGTGCTATACGCTCATTTCATTTGGGTTGCGGGCAAGGCAGAAGCCAATGTAGGTACTGTGCCATACTTCAAGAACTGTTTTGGGTAAGATCACGTTTATACCGTGTCAAGCTCTCCGGTGCGTCTCTGTTAACCCGTAGCATCCGCACGACATCGGCGTGTGAGTGCTCTGCCTGTAACTGATGGGCACCTGTAAGCGTTGGTAGGATCAAGATGTCCCCTTTTGTCGTCGCTGGAAATCGCGTTTATTAGCAATCCCCTGGTTGCCCGCGTGGATGGAATCGGAGACCTTGGTGGTTGTTTCCGCTGTCAAAGCGTGTCGAGGGAATCGTCTGCGAGACGAGACGCTCCAGGCCGTGAACAGGGGGAAGGTATCCATGACAGTGGAGAGATTTGTTGTGGTTTGCGAATGCGCGGAGATCCCAAAACGTGAACGGCAGTCATGTCGTGTAATGTATGCGAGTGTGTCATGGTGTGGAATTTGGGAAAAAATGGTTTCGGCAGTGCAGAGTAAAACGGATTTTCATTACCACCATGTATGAGGCGGACGACCACGAGTCGATACTGACAAGAAAGGTGTGCACTGATGAGAGGAGAACCATAGCTGGAGCAGGTTGCGAGTGGAGCGAATGCTGCAGTTTAGGAACGCGGTATGAAGCCGTCATGAAGTGCCATGAAAAGGTTGCTCCACGCTGAACAGCGCGTTGGAAGTAGGCACCAGCAAGCACTGTTGCTCTGCCACAATAGTTTTTAATGAACATGTACACCTATGTAGCGGCCTTCTTTTGTTCAGCTAGAGACACGGCCAGTTCCGACTCGGACTTGGATTCCCCGAACGGATAGAGTCGCCTGTCCATCTCCCTCCACAGTCTCTCATGCACTTCCTCGGCACGGGGTACCACACTTGACATGCGAGATATCGACACTTTTCCTCCCGCTGCCCCGGCCGCCTTCCATTGCATCCCATCACTCATTCCATTCAAGCTGGCTTCCCCATTTTGTCCCGGTCGCACCCCATTCCCAACCCCATCCTCTGACACCGCCCACGCCAGCGCCCCAAATACCTTGGACCCTTCCTCACGACGTACGCTCTTCTGTCGTACATCCTCCACAAGCCCAATGATCTTTGGCAAATACCCCTTCAGCAGCGGCACAACCACCCCCTCCACCGTGTGCTTCCCTAAACAAGTGATCCCCACAATCGCCCCATAGTGCGTCGTCAGCGGCCGTTTCACGTCCTTCAGTGCATCCACAAACGTCTTCACGATCCGCTGCTGCACCCCCACGTACCCTTTCGCGTACGCAGTCCCACAGATTTCTCGTAGCAGCCCCGCCGTGTAGTCTCTCAGCGCCCAGTGATTCTCGCGCGGATTCCGACACAGCCGCTTCCCCACCACGCATGACATCACAGCCGGAAGCAGCTGGTGCAGGTACCGCTCCAGCTCGCTGAACACCTCGTTCTCCAACATCGCCCGCACCAGCCGCATCACCGAAAACAATACCCGCAAGTCTCGTATCGACCGCTGCACGCTGTCCTTCACAAACTTCGTCAGGTATGGAAGCAGCACCGCGATCCCCGCGTCCTCCGATATCGAATTCAAGCACGCCTCTAGCTGCCCCACATCCTCCCCGAATATCGCGTCTTGCACGTGTTGAAAGTAAAGCTGCAGCTCCCGCGTCAAGTCGTGCTTCAACGGCGCCCTCACCTCTACTTGTGTCCCCTCACCGTCCGTCCCGTCTGACTCTCTCTTCCCGCTCTCCAACTCCTCCCTCTGCGTTTGCTTCATCGGGTTTTGCGAAATCGCAGGCTGCTTGCCGTCCACCGCCAGCCAGTGCGCATTCACCGTCACCTCCAGCGGCAGCTCCGGCGGCGGCGCCTGCAGCAGCGACTTGACGCTGACCTCGGCGCCATCCGGCGGGGCGGGCCGTGGGCGAGGTGCGCGCGCGCAGGGAGCAGGCATGGGCGGGCGGGCCAGGCGGCGGGCATCGCGGCGACGGGGATGGTGCGGGAGCGGCTCGGGGTGCGGGCGGCGGGGGTGCGGCGGTGGAGAAGCGGGACGGCTGGCGCGGGGTGCATTGGGATGGTCGGCGGGTGCCGTTTTATTGGACGAAGGATTTTCGGGAAGTGGATTGGCCGTGCTGGTGGGGCAAGTCGCCGAGATGTGGAGCAGGCGCGTAGGGAAGTTGTCGGCGAGGGAGGTTCGTTGCGGGGGCCGTCCGCAGATGCAGGTGAGATTGGGATGAGGGGGTGGGCCCCTTTTCGAAGCGGGAAAGAGGGTGGGTTGCGGTGGTCGATGAAACTGTCGTGTGCGTATGCGATAGACGCGGGCGGGAACTACTGGGACATGTTTGGGACGTGGTTGGGACGTGGTTGGGACGTGGTTGGGACGTATGTAGTTGCACCTGGGAGGGGTTGATTGTGTTTCCAAATACGAGTTGCTGTTTATGGGTATACTGTATACTATGATATTATTGCAGAGTATGTGTGGACTGTTGCTGGGGTTTGACGACGTGAAGGTTTCGAGGGTATCGGAACCGTACGGTCGGAGTGTACCTTATCATATACCTTACATCTTTATTTACAACAGAGCTTAGACCCTCGTAACCGTTTGGTTGGGGTCTTAGCTCTGTTGTACGGTTACGGTTACGACGCGGCAAGGGTGGGAGAATGTTCTGAATGTTCCGAGAACGGGGTCCACGGCGGAAGGGCGGGGATGCACACGGGTCGCACACAGGACAGCGGCGCGAATGGGAAGAGACGGCTCTCGAGGGGCGCGTGGAAGTGCGACTGTTTCCGCGCAGAAACAGCCAATAGAAGAGCCGACTCCGCAAATTACAGACGCCGTTTGAAATCTCCAATACCGACCGAGTGCTCATAATTTTTAAATTGGATCGTTTCATCTCGACCCCTTCGAAACGGTCCGTTCCTCCCACAACTCCTTTTTGATGCCAGCACTGCTCTCCTCCAGGCCATCTTTCAAGTTGAAACTTTCAACACCGCCCCTCCCGCTCTTTTCAACACCCCCCTGCGAACACTCCTCCCTCTGCCCCGCGAACGCCCGACCGGCACAACCCGTCGCCCCGCCCCAACCCAACTCTCCGGCAACGCCGAGACGCTACATCCCCGCACTCGCACGCAACCACCCCCACCCCTCCCCCTCCCCCCTCCCCGCCGTTCCCGCTCCCCTACAAAATGGCTACCGCCCCTCCCCTCGGTGCGCTCCCGTCCGCCTCCAAGATCGCGGACACGCTGCTGCGCACCAACTCGACGCTCCCGAAGACGCTGTCCAAGTCGCTGTCCAAGTCGCTGTCCAAGTCGCTGTCGATGTCGCCGCACGGCGCGGCGGGCGCGGAGGCGATGCCGTGCACGGAGCCGGGCTGTGAGGACACGTTCTACACCGCTCGCATCCTCAACCTGCACGTGCGCATGGTGCACCGGCGCGTGCCGTGCCACCACTGCCCCATCTGCGCCGGCATCTTCGGCCACGCAAAGGACCTCAACCACCACATGTTCGCGTGCCACGACCGCTCCAAGATGCCCGCCACGTGCCCCGAGTGCCGATGCAGGTTCCCCACCCGCTTTCATGTCCGCCAGCACGTGCAGAACGCACACAGGAAGGTCATGATACAGTGCAGGGAATGCGAGTACCGGAGCGAGCATGCAGGCACCATCGAGAGGCATGAGCTTGTGGAGCACCACTTGACGCCCGTGAGAGAAGCGCCGACGGAGGGACAGCTTTCGTTTCGCGAGCAGGCGGAGAGGACCATCGGCTATTTCGTCGTTCCTGCGGATGTCTGACGGCCGCGGCTATTGATGTCACTCTTTTTGTTGTTGTTGTTGTTTTAGTTCATTTCAGACTGGAGGGTTCGGTTGTCTTTCTGTTAGGGTTGTAGTGAATTTATTTTTTATTTGTGTTGCTCACGCGCTTCGTGGGTGCTTAGCTTTTTCTTTTTATAAACTTTATCACGGTTTTGCTGTAGAAGGTTGATTGCAACTCGATGCTTTGCACGTGGTGATCGCTGCCGACGAGCACACGCGCGCCTTTGAGCGTGTATCCAACAGCCATGGTACCTCTCCCTACGCGTCATGCGAAATTGGCTGCGCTGCGCGATAGGTGGTACCCTTGAAGGGTATACGCAGAGACTGCACCAGTCACCAGCCGTACGTACCCTTGGGTACTGTACGTACTGTAGTTGATCAGGAACAGCATCCAAAAACAGGGCGTAGGAGGCGAAAATAGGGTATACCGTACCTCAGCAAGACGGCACAAGGGCACAGTGCGAAAGGCGTGCAGAGCGGGAAGCGCAAGGGACAAAAATGAGGACTCGAATCGACCACATTGCCGCCGATTCTCATGCTTGCCTCTCAATTTCATTCAAATTTCATCCCCACTTCTTCAACGTTCTTCTCTCCACAGAAATGTAGAAATCATCCCAAAATACAAACGTCTCTTTTTTTTGCCTCCTCTCCCTTCCCCCATACCGTACAACCACAACAGCTTCTATCCTCTCCAAGGGCCACCCCCCTCCGCATCCACCGACCCATCTGCCGTCTCCCAACTTACAAGCAACTCGCCGCCCCTTCCCACGCAACCGAACCATCGCGGAAGAGTCCTCGAGCACGCACCACCGTCCTCCATCTCAGCCCGCCGCGCCCATCTTGCGCTCGCCCCTTGTCGACCTCTGCCCAACCTCCCCAGCACCCCACGTTTCAATCCGTTCTCCGCTCGCAACATGTCAGTAGCGGACGCGGCGAGCGTCCGAACAGTCGCCGTGCAGCTGCGCTCGCTGTCCGCCGACACGGACAACCAGCCGATCATCGCGCGCGAGGAGGGCTGCATGCGCGCCCTGGCGGGCTTCGTCGCGGGCAACGACGTAGAGGTCGCGGCGATAGCCGTCGCCGCCCTGAAGAACCTCGCGTCGCACGTGGACAACTTCGACGTGCTCCGCTCGGAGGACGCCCTCGTCGACGCGCTCAGGGACCTGCTCGTGTCGGAGGAGGCCGCGGGCGACCTGCGCCAGGACATTTTTGACATCCTTGAGGAGCTCACGGATGAGAATGACGATGATGAGATGGATGAGCTCGATGAGCTCGAGAAGGCCGCTGGTTTGAAAGAGAAGGACCCCGCTTTTGAGGATGAGCCCGGCTTGTTGAAGGAGCCGCTTACGGCGAGGCTCCATGTGCCGGGTATTTCCGATGACGTTACTTGTATGCGCGTTGAACAATTGATCATTCGGAAACGCGGCGTTATTTCGGTCGCTTTTGAAATCGGCGCGGAGGTCGCCGTTGTGTACACTAGGAACCCGCCAGAGGACCTGGCGTCCTTTATCGGGACTATGACCGGGACCACGGTCGATCTCTTGCCGGAGCTCCAGTCAGACGACGAGGAGGACGAGTCGGAAGCGAAGTCGGATAAGGATACCGATATCGACAACGCGGAAAAGGAAAATGGCGGCGGACAACCAGAGTATCTCGACAAGAGTGGACAGACCTTCCGCGCCGTGGCAAAGAAGAATGCCAAAAAGAAAAACACCATCTCGCAGGGAGCCAGCTCGCTTACTGAGAGACTTCGTGCCCAGAGGGAAGAAGAGTCGCGGAAGAAGGCTAGAGGTAATAGACTCATGGGCAGCATTGGTCGTGGCATCAATTCTGGATGGGGATTTTGGTGATTCGGCTTCCGCGATCATCACAATCATTGAGTTTACCACGGCAGTAATCAAATAACTTAATCAGGAAGCAGAAGCTGTCGCCATAAGGTTGACAGGAAGTTAATCTTGTCGCCACGGAAATCATCCACGGAAAGGCGAAACACATAACTTTACATGGACGTACACCTATCCAGCGGACAACACTCGCTTTGAGCGAAGAGTGGCTCGCAGCACCTATAATCAAGTCGAAGTACAAACTAGATACGCCCTCAGGGCATACCAAGGTAATGTCATCAGGATCCCTCACTTTCGTCCATTTCTACGTCCGGATTTTCCTCATCGACACCGTTATCGTGAGTCGTCCGTTGTTTAAGGGCTGCGTCCAGTGCTGCAAGCACCAAATCACACTTGCCGGTAAGTACAGACAGTGCTTCTGTAACAAGAGTAGGTGCAGGCATGGCCCCAGTGCTTTCCACAGAAAAGATAAAATGGTCACGCTTTCGTGTGAGTTCAACTCTTTCCTCCCATTCGGGTTCTCTAATGCACTCGCGGCAGACAGTACAATCCCGTGGTCGTGCCACAACCGCAACGTCGTCTTCAATATCAAACACCTTCGCCGGACATAGGTTCACAAGTCTTTTCGCAGTTGCACCAACAACGCGAGTTTTCAAATTCACTTCCGGAAGCATCCTGTAACCAGCTGTCGCAACAGGGGACCACTTCGCGTGTTCCCTGCCGATGTTTTTCGTGGCATCCATTTCAACATGGATTTCCTGTCCAGGCCGTAATTTACATAGCAGAATATCCTCGTGAACAGGCCTTGGTACTTCATTGCCGATGAACTTACTTTGTTCATGACCTCCGAACGGGACATGTTCAATTGAACCGCTTAACACGCTGGAATTTTTGTACAAGACGCTAGGGGGGGCCTCACCATCTCTCGGCGCAGACGGGTTAAACTCACACTTTGTCCGCAAGCTTAACTTCACAGTATTCGCCACTGTCACCGGTAGACCCTTTTCCCAATACTCAAAAGGCCGCGGGTCGATCTTCAGCGGCACGAGTCCAAGGCGATGCGCCAGTTGTTCGTCGTGCATAATGGATGTATTCCTGTGCACGAAGACGTTTTCAATGGCGAGCGTTGGTACTTCGCTGAGCAGGATGCGTCGCAGAGCATTAGCAATTGGAGCATCGGTCCCGACCAAATCAAACAGCACCTCTTCGTCATCGCAGAAGAGTATTTCAAGAGTGCAATTTTCCTTAAAGTCGTTTAGGCGCAAACTATTGTCGTAGCCTAGGCTTTGATATGTCCGCGCGCCATATGTTCCGACTGGGTTGCTAATCTTCTTGAATCCGACGCCAACTCTGGAACGCGCCTTCTCAAGATGTGAAGGCAACTGCCCTATCGTTGCTGGCATTGGTGATGTCGCAGACAGAGGAGTCTGGAGAAGAAATAGCCTTGCACCACTCAACGGACCAGCTGTTTTTTGCAAGCGGCTTAGTGCTGACTTGAGTGAGTAAGCGCTAGTTTCCTTTCTTCTCGGAAAAGCGACGGCGGCGCCACCGTTGAATTTCACACAGGAGCTCTTGTGTCTTGGCTACTCTGTTCTGTGGTCATGGATGGTGTCAATCGCGTTTGGGATCAAGCAGGCAACAGCAATGGACCTGATTTTTGCCGGGACGGACGGCGTTCGTTCCTACGTGTACAATCGATTAATGCATCCCACTTTTAAGGCATTCCATACTGAGTTCGAAGAGTGCCTGTGAAACAATTTATTGAAAAAAAAAGAGCAAAAAAGAGCGATAAAAAACATCACCCCTTTTTCGGTTTATTGCGTGATTTTGAGCAGAAACGGATTGAAGGGCACTGAAGTACTGTATTGGGCCTGAGCCATCAAAATAAACTGGCATGTACCCTTGAAGGGTACTGCAGAGGGTGTTTTCATGCGCTTTGATGGACACGAAACGCGATCTTGATTCCTTTTCAAAAGAATCAAGACCGTGTTTCGTGCGTCCTCCCAATATGATATTGGGAGGACGCACGAAACTACAGCTGTGATATTACTACCTAATAGTATTAGGTAGTAATATCACAGCTGTAGTTTGGAGAAAACCATATGCACAATACAGTGAGTATCTCAACGAGGTGCCACCTTAAAAGTCGAACTCCATGTTTGCTTGTCCAGCACAAATGACCCTGTTTAAGCTTCTGAAAACTGTTTTAACGTAAAAACAAACATTTGCATTCCGTTAGTACTGCATTTAGTCATCGCTGATTTCTTTTGAATCAGTACTGCTCTCCTCAGTGGCTTCATTGTGCGAGATACTGGGCTTTCATCAGCAGTTCCCTAAATGGAGTTGGTATCTATTAGACAATGCCCTCGTCTCCGCGAAGACCCTCATTCTTCGTCCGCGTTATTCAAGCAGAAAGCTCGAACCACCCTCAGCATACCTGCCTTTCCATCAATAATTGTTTTTAGCGAGAACTCTGCTATTACCTCCCATGTACGGTACATGGGTTAGCGGGATATAACGCATTCAACATCGAACCAAACTACATGTATCAATGACACCGGTCTCCATTACAATCGTATGCCACACTCTCTTCCGAGCATGATCGCAAAAGTATGACATCACGGGAAACTTGCTATGCTGATTCACTCTTCAGCATTACTGGAACAACCTCAAGGGTCCAGTAGAATGGACCCAGGGTATTTCACTTCCAAGCGGTTCAAAGCTCAGTTTTCCCGCGCCCCCAGTCTTCCGAGTTGATATCTGCGTTCTTCTTTGAGACGGCTGCTAGTGTACATGTAGGATATATCTACATCCCACTTGTGCTCATTTTCTTACTCTGAGACATGTCTTGCTCTCCTCTTGCGGATTGTTAACCTACAAGTCCTCTTCTGAGCCAATCGTCTCGGTTATGCTCTAACATCAAGGACGAGAATACTTTTTGACTCCTTCGTACAATAACGTTGTCCGTAAAGTCACGAAAACGCGTGTCTTGGCGGCGAGTTTGCTCGGATTTTCTGAACGCGGACAACGTTAATGTACAACCTAGAATTCCATTGAAAGAAGAGCAACTCAAACACGGATGTGTAGTAAATGAGTTCCTAGTTTAAGGTGGAGGGAAGTAAATACTGCATGACAACAGGGAGGGTACAGTAGTGTGAGAAGAAGAATTCATATTGTCTCGAGACGCTTCAAGGGAGGATCAACAGTGCAGGGTTTTTTGTTTTCCGAAGAAAAGAAACAACGTCACAGTGACGAATTGAATTTGTCTGTGATGCATGTCAGGACAGGCGGAAAACATGAGACGCGGGCGCAAGGCGGATACTATATTGAGTGGAAGGCAGTGGAAGAGCAGCGGCGCAGGGCCCCCTACCGGGGAACAAGGCACTCAATATGGGCTAATCCCATGGTGTCGAAAAGGGACAGAACTAGTTGAGAGTCTCAACTAGTTCTGTCCCTTTTCGACAAAATGATGCGTTAATGAGTCTCAACTTGAGACTCATTAACGCATCTTTTTGGACACGATTGCATTCTACTATTGTATTCGTGTACGCCAACGTGTTTAACAAGCATCGAGAGAGATTGAGAGAGGGGCTTTTTAAAGGGTGTGAGAAACGAAGTCGTTATAATCATTTTAGAGTGTGTGAGTGGGATTCATAGAGGGTATGAATCGTGTATTCTTTGGTTCAAGGCAAGAAAGAAACAAGGCTTGAAACGTTGTCCACAACGATTTTTCAGGAGACTTTCGGTGAATAAGGTGAGAAGAATGGAGATGGGAAGAAGGGAGAGTTGTTGGTGGTCCCACCATGACGTCTGCCCCGCGGCAACAACCGCATCCCAGGATCATCCCAGGATGCGGTTTGCCGCGGGGCAGACGTCATTTGCAATAAAAACGGGGCATCGAAGGGCAAGTTTGGCGTTGTTGTCAAGCAAATGGAAGGGCAGCAGAGGGGGTTGAAAAATGACCGCATGCAGCACAGTTGCATTGCTGTGATCTGGTGAGGTCATATGTTCACATATGGCGTGCAGTGCCTCAAGTGCAGGTCACATGACCTGCACTTGAGAGGCACTGCGCGCAACTGACTTTGCACAACGTGTTGGTGGATAAAAAGGCAGCGGTGCCCGTCGGCAAGGGCACAGTACCCCTTGGTACAATACGTATACAGTAATCTCTCTTTATAAGAATGAGGACGGGAAAGGACATTGCTATTCACGTAAAGAGAATATTCCTATGGCGGCAGTTATGACGCTTGTCCAGCAAGGTTACTGGCCCCTGAAAAGAAGGAATCAATTCTCGTCTGCTTCTGCGTTTGCACTTTGGCAGCTGAGAGATCTCTTTTGATGCACCGAAGGTAGCGTAGTACAGTAATCCCCGGTATAAGAATACAATCGGATTCAGAGGGCTGTATTCTAATACTGTAAGTGGTTTATTACTATGTTTGGGGACGTTATCATGTTTCTATTGCGCCTCCGGTGTACTGTACTGCCAAAGAATGTAGTAATTCGCGTCATCCATCCCATCGATCTTCTGCGATCTCAAACGTCCCTACAGCACCCGCAAAGGGCCGAGAGCAACACAACTAACACCAACTCGCGTTGCAGCAGCAACTTTGAAACTGCTCGAGTTTAATATTCTTATATCGGTTCTTTTTCGTGTATAGTGCAGTCGCGATAATTGGGACCTCGATAATTGGGACGTCGTGATAAACGGGACAGAAATCAGTCCACCGTCCTCGTTCCCTTCAAAATTTAATCAAATTCTACGGTTGTCCCAAATTTGATAATTGGGACTGATGTTTTGGATTCCATGGACCCTCTGGAGGGGGTTCTTCAATGTTCAGCAAAATCAAAGAGCACAGCACGGCAGCAGACTTGAACGTTTAGATCTGACTTGTTGCTCGATTCCCTCTCCTCTCCGCGAATCTCAGCTCATCCAGATACTGAACTGTCCTGAAAGCTGCAGTGCTATGAAGTACGCCACGCTTCACGAAGTGCAAAAGCGCTCCTTGCTTAACGAAGTTCTCCGCCGCAGTGAGAGTCATGAGAGTGCGACATGTCGTGTCATGGCGCTGTGGTGGCAGGAAACATTTTGCCTCTGCACGACCCCGGGCAAGTCAACGGTTGCTCGCGTCCTCAAACAAGCAAGAAAAATCACCACTCGGGAACCTCAACTAAGGGTGAGCAAATCAATTCGAATGAAGCGAGGTGCAAAACCGGAACTTGAGCGGGCACTCTTCTCCTGGATTTGTGATCAAGCATCCTTGCGAAAGATGATTAACGGTCCTTAAATAATTGCAAAGGCCAAGAAGCTCCAAGACCTGTGTAATGCAACGCTGCAGCCAAGCGAGAGAACGAAGCTAAACTTCAGCGCCGGGTGGGTGGCAAACTTCAAACGTCGTTGGAGTCTGCGTTCCTTCAAGACGCATGGAGAGGGCGGTGATGCGGATTTGGGTGCGGTCGACGATGCTCTTCCGGGACTGAAGGAGAAGATAAGACGGTACGATCGGAGAAATGTTTTCAATGCTGATGAGTGCGGCCTCTTCTACAAGCTTGCCCCCGACCGCACGGTTGCCATGCAACGCCCCCCTGGTCGCAAAAAGGCAAAGGACCGCATCACAGTGTTAGTGTGCGCAAGCGCGGATGGTTCAGAAAAGGTTGAACTTATGTTCATTGGAACCGCCTTGCGACCGAGACCATTAAAAAAAGTCTGGACAGGATGATGGGCTTGAATACCATGCCAATAAGAGGGCCTGGATGACGTCAGAAGTTTTCTACGAGTGGCTGAAACGGCTCGATGCACACTTCACTTCGCAAGGTCGAAAGATTCTTTTGCTTGTTGACAACTGCAGCGCTCACGGCACTTTAGAGACTGCACCTGCGCTACAGAATATTGAGCTGTGCTTCCTTCCCCCTAGTACAACGCCGAAATTACAACCATGTGACGCCGGAATTATAGCGTCAATGAAAGTACAGTATAGGAAGTACCAGATGGATCGGGCGTTGGATTTAGCGGAAGCAGAAACCATATCCAACATTTACAAAGTTGATATCCTAAGTGCCATGCTCTCATTCAACCGAATTTGGAGAGCAATGGATGCTGGCATTATCGCCAATTGCCGGCGACACACTGGGCCTATCGGCCCAATTGCAGAAATCAACGAAAGCGACTTACAGGATGAGGCAACGGAGTTTCAGAACGCTGTTGCGCAGCTGGTTCCACCTTCGGTTCGAATGGACATTGAAGATCTGCTCAACCCTATCGGTGAGGATGACTGCATTGCGGGAGTGTCTGACGAGCAACTTGTGGACCAGATTATAATCCAGTCAATTGTAAATGATTCAGAGGACATCGAGATTGACGTTGGTGAAGTGACGCCTCTTCCATCAATCAAGGAGCAATTACAGTCCGTTGTCATTTGCAAGCGTTTATGCGACGCGTATAACGTCATTGACGCGATTCGAAGCTCTGTCTCCGCTCTACAAGGGGAGGTGAGACGCCAAAGACAATAGAGAAAAGTTGCAAAGACGCGGGCACAGGCCAAAGAGCCAATCCTATGCGTAGAACAACTAGAGAATACAGTAATGGCAACGTGAGTGAGCAGAGATTTCCAAATCACGGCCATGGCCCGTATATTTTAACTCAACCGCTGATATCAAAATATCACAGAGAAAATGCACGTACCAAAAACATGCCAACGATGCAGAAATTGGAAATTACTACGGCGTCCTCGCGAAAAGACCGCGCTTTTGTGCAGTTGGAGGGTCTCCTCTAACCAAGCACCGACCCCCCACTCGTCATATACAGTATATTCTCCATCCAAGCTGTCCTCACCACACCACTACGATCCCCTTCCATCTCTTAACTCCAAATCCCTCCCCATTATGGCCTCACTTCCTCCCAACCACGCCGCCGCGGCATTCCAGCTCCTAGCTGACACGGCTATGGAGGGCGACAACGAAATTGCGCAATTCAGTCCGCATCGAAACTCAATGAGTTCCGATGACGACGCCGATTCCCTCTGCCTACTGTTCGACACATTCTACAACGAAGGTGGCGCAGAGGCCATCAGGAATATGACCAATTTTTTGCTTCGCAACTTCGAACTCCTGTGGAACCACGTTTCTGAATATGTCAACCAGACATACAATATCGGCCGAGGACAGAGGTCCAAAGTATCTGGCAAGGACGCTCTATTCAACACAATGACCCTGTTGAAGCACGGAGGACAATGGGATATGTTGGCCCGTGTCTTCGACATGAAAGAGCCGACGTTCGTGTAGTATAACGACCGGCGAGCGCGCGGGGAGGTTATTAACCGTGCGGCCGTGCACGGTGCACACGTGGGCGGGTGTGCCCACGTGTAGGGAGCGCGCGCGTTGACCAACCGGCCGTGGCGTGGCGCACGTGTACAGTAGCACACGTGTCGTCCGTGCGGTAGTCTACGCGTGTTACGTGTGCGCGTTAGCACACGTGTCGTCCGTGCGGTAGTTTGTAAGCAACACGCGTGTGCAGTAATGCACACGTGTAGTAGCAGCGTCCGTGCGGTAGTAGTAATTATGGCGCTAGCTTTTTAATTGTGTACAGTACCTGGCACGCACTAGGCGGCAGGTGCTGTACTACTGTACTAGGACAGGTGTCCGAGGCGTCCCTCTGCGGGGTTAAGACCTGACACCCGTCCCTACCGGTAAACTGGGGCAAGCTCGCCCCCGTCCCTTTTGCGCCTACGTACGTCCGTTTTCGGTTGTCTGTCGCGCGCGCTGGCTTCTAACCCGTTACCGGTCGCTCCTGTTCACGCACCACGGGGGGACTGCGCGTAACCGGCCAGTGAGCCACTCCCTTTTCGCGAGCTCGTCCGATCGGTTCAATTGGCGCGTCGCGTCCGCGCCGCGTGCTCCCTCGCTAAAGCCTCCGCCTCTCACCCAACCCAGGGAGGACAGGAGTTATCCCACAGTTCGAGCGCTTGGTCACACGGTTTGTTTCTTTAATTTCTCAATATTTGTTTGACTGCTTGGTAGACAAGGTCGGGGACCTCAACAAAATGTCCGATCTCCGCGATTCGCAGCAGATGTTCAAGTCTTTTCCGGAGGCTCGATACGCCACGGACGTGACGTTCCAACAGGCATTCAGACCCAGCTGTAGCCTCGAAGAAGGCAAGAGATATTTTAGGGGCAAACACAAATTATACGGATTCAAAGTTGAGGTTTCCGTACTGCCAAACGGTTTGGCTCTCGGCATGACCGCCCACTACCCGGGGTCAATTTCCGATTTTGAGATTCTACAGCGCAATCGTGACTGGCATTTGCCACAGTTGGCCAAAATTGGTTCTGAGAAAGATGTGGAAGACATAGGAACGCTGAGTGTCGAGCACCCTCAGATGTGGGCTGCACTCATGGACAAGGGCTACCAGGGCGTGGCCCAGTTTTTGCGAGGAGTGACCCCCCTGAAGATTCCGAGAAATGGAAGCCTTTCTCTCAGCAATGAGAGATACAACCGCAAGCTGTCGAGTGACCGGATTTTCGTAGAGAATTTTTTCGGGAGACTTTGTGGGCTTTAGATCCTCTTGTCACGAAAGTGGAGGTTGGGAGAGGCTATCTATGACCACTATTTTCGTCTCGGTGTTGCGTTAACCAATTGTCACATTAAGTGGCAGTCTCTTCGCGCTCCCGACCACGAGAGGTTTACTCGCATGCGTAATCGCATGCACCAGATTGCAGAAACTGCAATTGATAAAAGGAGAAGGGTCCTGCAGAGGTACAGAGAGAAGCGCAGGCAACTTGTGAATCATCGCTTTCGTTTTACGCAATATGATTTGCAGATCCCTGATTTTGAATAAAAAATTTCCAGATACGGGTCAATTGATTTGTTTGTGTGACTGTCTGAGGCTGTACAGTAGGTCTTGAGAGTGTTCACAGTCCACCGCATCATAGATGATGTGCCCAGTGGAATACACACTATCTACAAAATCATGCTTTCAGACCAAAATGAATGAAATGGCGTCGCATTTACGGCATAACCTCATAAATCATCACTAACTGCCGAGGTCGGCCTCCACTACAGTGATCCTTTTAGTTCCTGTGATATGCAACTGACGCGCATTTACTCCGCTTCCTCGTCAGGCATATATGGGTTTTATGGTGAAACGGATTGGCCGGGTTTTGTGCCTTGAGTTTTGAAAATGGGCGGGAAGAGAATTCAATCAAGCGCATTGTTGTATGCTGTCCAAGCCGTGGTCATTGACAGTCGCAGCAGTAAGTATCTATTTTCAGAATTTACAGCGCTGTCAACAGATTACGGACAATATTATATGTTCGTCAATCTTTAATGTAATGATCCTTGTTCTCAGTAATTGATTAATAATTGTGGAGGTGCTTCGCGCTCCACAGGTACAGTAAGGGCACAGCGGAGAACACATAATCACTGTGCAAATCGACCATGCCTACTAGAAAGGTCAAGTAGTGAAGCAAATGATATGATTATTCGGTTTTCTCCCAGTATCCCATAGGTTGTTCGGCGTCCCTGTAGCAGGAGGGATCATTTCGGGGTGACCAGCCTTCCTCGAGATGAACGCCAAATCTCGCATTCACCGGCTATGTCAGTCGTTGATCTACTTGTGCTGCGAAACAGTCAACGTTGGATGCGTGAATCAATAAATGAACCTGCGAGGGGCACACGTGTCGTTACACGTGTTCAGGCGAGCTCTCGAAAATTGGGACGTCGTGATAATTGGGACAGAAATCAATCCACCGTACAGTCCCAATTATCGCGATTGCACTGTACAGTACATGGCTGGGATGACCGAAAATGGCAGGTGTAAGCTTCGTTGTTCGCAATGTCGTATTCTTGTATGCTAAAAGAATATTCTTTTGCGGGTCATTCTTTTAAAGAGAGCCTACTGTATATGCAGTGATACACAGTGCGCAGTACGGTGTACCTTTTTAGGATACAGTAAGGGTTTGCCCTTCGTCCTGCATGCGAAGATGGAATAACAGTGGGGGAAGGTGTTTTGCGACGGGAGTGTATCTCTTCGAGTCGATGAGCAGTTTGGTGAGCAGCTTGGTGAGCAATTTGGTAGAGCAGCTTGGTGAGCAGTTGCAACTGCCTGCGATGCCAAGCAGGCATGGAGCGGCTCAGAGCGGCTCCATCTGCGGCCGCTCAACGGGGCATACAAACGAGAAGATGCCTCAAACTGTAAATGCGGCTGGCCACGACTCGCTGCCCATCCATGCCTCTCACGAATGTCGGGCGTTTGAAAAGCGGGCTTCTCCGTGCGGGGCACACAACGGCACACGAGGGGACGTACTTTCAGGAAGTGGCATTTTTGTTGCTGTCGATGAGTGAATTTATTTCAGTTTCTCGCACTGTACACGTCCTCTTCTTTATCTTTGTCACAGGGTATCACAGGGGCATATGACAAGAGCCGCGTGAGTTGTCCCGCGCCCATTCGCCGCCGGCGAACCCGGACCGCTCCTCGGCTTGTGATGCAAAGAACACCGAGGCGAGCTCTGAAGGAGGCGTTAATACGTGCGTGTCTGACGTGCCCTAAAGGCACGCCCTTATCTACTGCGCCGTCTTAGCCCTGGAGGGGCTCCAGGCCACCCTACAGGGCCCCTCCAGGCCCTCCATCCTCCCTCCACCCTCCGTTCCATCCAGATAGGACAACACAGTAGATAAGGCACAGCCACATAGGGTACGACGTATCAGCACATAAAGTCACCGCAGGCCGCCGCTCTCCCCCACGGGAGACGGGTTGACAGAGGGAACCGCCCGGATGGCGGCCGGCGCAAGCCCGCCATGCACCATTAATATTACGCCAAGTACTCCATCCCGTCGGGATCCCGTGCGCCCGGCGCGCGCCAAAATGACGCCCCCATACAAGTTGTAGGAGCAGCGCTCTCTCTCCACTTCACGCGCGTGCCCATAATGTGGCCGCCCCTCCTCCGCCGGCGCGTGTAAACCGCCCCGCAACCCTCCGCCGTCATTGGCCGCCGCACACCCTGCCCGCCTCGCCTGCGCCATGTGTAGCAATGCCGCGCTCAACGAAACCCCTGCGCGCGCATCCACGTCGGCACCGCGCCCCACCCGCCGAGCTCCTCCATTCCCGCTGCCCGCCCTTGCAATGCAACACGCTCCGCCTCACTGCTCCTAGGAGCAATGCATACTTCATCTGTCGCGCAGCCATGGCCCCTCCCCGGCCCGCGCCTCCCAATTCCCGCCTCGCACACGCCCCGACTCTTCGTCCGCTATGCGCTTCGCCATCGCCGCCCTGGCCCTCCTCGCCGTCGCCCACGCGTCCTACGTCCCGGATATTCCCAATGTCGCGCCCTCCCCGCCGCCCTCCCCGCCGCCCTCCCCGACGCCCTCGCCTCCGCCCTCGCCTCCACCCTCAGCTGCCCCCTCACCTCCGCCCTCACCTCCGCCCTCACCTCCACCCTCACCTCCGCCATCACCTCCGCCACCACCTCCCCCGTCGCCAACTGCCCTTCCCGCCGCAAGCGTGAGTAGCCCTTCCGCGAAGCCCCCACCCGCCGGGGCCGGCCCAGGGATCGTCCCCACCGCAACCCGTGGCCCTGATCGCCGTCCCAGGCCTTCGCGCCGTCCCGGGCGGCCTTCGCGCAGTCCCAGGCCTCCGCCAGGTCCCGGGCCTCCGCCTGGAGGCATCAGGCCTTCAGGCGACGGGCCTCCAAGCCAAGATGGCCCTCCAGTCGAAGAAGACTCTGGAAGCGAAGACGGGTCTCCCGACGGCTGCCCCACCTGCTCCACCCAAGTTCTGCAGCCAAGCGCCCAAGCAGGGCTCATAGGCGAGGCCTCGCCAGAAACCGACGCCCCCCCTGCCGGCTCCGGGGAAACCGGCGGCGTCCCCGCCGACACCCCGGAAACCTCCTCCGAGAGCCTCGATCCCCAGGGCAACTCCCCCCAGGGCATCTCCGCCGAGGACCCCGTTACGACCTCCGATCCGGAGCCGGCCTTCGGTGACGACTCCGTAGAAGAGCAAAGCCCCCGGCCCGAACCCGCGCAACCAGCTGTCGACGGGGAGCCTACAGCCGGCGAAATGCTTCCCAGCCCGTCCGTCGTCGTCGAGCCAGACTCTGCCGAGCTTGACGAAGAAGGTACTGCAAAGCTCTGCGTCCGCGACGTCGCCCAGCCCCGCCCCGCGCTGGGAAACTCCGCCTCCCGTTACGCATTCGCCGTCTTTGCCAGTGCGGCCAGTGTCGCGCTCGCCAACATTCTGTACAACATCGCCTCCAGCTGGGAGACCAGCAGATCCCATCTCACCCTGCGCTTGGCATGCATCGTCCTGGCGAGGCTGTGCATCATCTTCGCCGTCAAACTCTCCCTGGCCCTCGTCGCCGTCACGGTGCAGGTGCCCGGCGACGACAACGGTGCAGATGTCGGCGGCGCGTATCTGACCTGGGCGACCGCGGTCCTGTCGAGCCTGTACCATGAGAGCTTGCTCATGACCTGCATCGCGACCGGGTATGTCGTCAAGACGAAAACCTGGTACCCCAACTTGCGCATCTATCTCAGCCCGTGGTATAGGCGCGAGCACAGTGGCGCGGCCGAGACGTTCGAGCTCCACCAGATGGAAGAGTCGCATGACTCTACCCCGGCGGAGCTGGTGCAGATGAGGTATCGATCGCTCTCGCTGTGTCAGCGCATCAAGGGCGGGAGGATTGACAGACATCTTTTGATCTTGTCCGCCATCTTGTATATTGCGATGGAGCTGGTCACGCTTATTATTTCCCTGCTGAAGCTGCTCCAGGATTTGTCCACTGTGTCCCCGATGGAAAGCGTTTTTGTTGACGTCAATGATTCTATTGAGGCGAGGAATTGCCCGATTCGCGTCTCGGATGTAGCGAGTGAGTATTTGCTGCACTTCCGACTTCCGTACTGTTGAAGCATGCGGTGACTTTTGCCTTGGGAGAATTTGCGATACTGACCGAGTTGTTTCATCTCATTTTCTCTTCTTGCCGTGCAGTCTGTTTTGGGGCTGCGGCGGTGCAGGGAATATATCATTTAACTAGACAGCATTCTCTAGTGCCGTTACTTGCATTGATAAGCGAGGTCAGATTGACGAAGAGGAAGAATCCACGCCGAATTGTTCAAATTCTGCGATTTGTCACTGTGGGAATATTGATATTGTGGGTGACATCTTGGTTGTGCCTGCCTTTGTTGAAAAACAAGATGGAACCGCTGTTTCTATTCGGGGATCTCAGCCTCTTTTGGTATGTGATGATAGCGCCGCCGACATACAGTTCGTCGAGCTTCGCCGTCATCGCCGTCTTCTCTATCCTAATAGCTTCATTAGGAGTTTTTTTGATCTTCCGCCTAGGAAGAGACTCCGCACGAGTTCACGAGCATTGATCACTTTGTTGACTTTGCTCCAATATTTATTGCTATTTAAAAATGTAGAGATTTCGCTACCTGAAGTTTACGACCCGAAAGCGTTTTGACGAACAGCTTCGCGTCAATTTGTATATACTGTATCTGAAGCCCGTGCACTGCCAGAATACGTTGCCTGTGGAAGTGACTTTTACACTACAGCGTTGCGGTAAGACATGCAACTCTTCGCTTCCTTTTTTCGCGAGAAACATACGGCTGAGAAGTGAAGAAAGGATGGCATGCGACGTATGTACTACACCACATATCGACTGTATATATTGTAGGTTACCGTAACGAGAAGAGGCCTACACTTCATGTTTCAAGCACACACACACACACACACGCACACACACATGGCGACGGCGAATTCGCCATCCCCCCGCTCCCCTCGCCCGCCGCACCCGCTCCGCGCCGCCGTCCTCGCGCCATGCGCGGACGCGTACGGCGGAAGCAGCTTGAGCGCGTCGCTCGAAAATTCGCGTGCGACATCGCTTGAAAATCCGTGCGCGACACAGTCGCCGCGTACGCCTACGCCTGCGACACTGCCGCCGCATACGCCTGCGACATCACCGTTGCCTCCCTGCCCCGCTCAACCCGCCCATTTCTCCCCCGCCCAGGTCCCCCCGCCCCCGCGTCCCTGGGTGACCGTCGCCGCCGCTCGGCAGCCCCGTTCCAACCAATGGTGCGCGGATACCCCTTTGGACACTATCCATGGATAGATAAATGCTATCCCTGGGTCATTTTGGACTCGAGCGGTTTTAGGATATCCGCGATATTACAATTTCGAAAATGGATATGGTTTCCCAAAAACCCGTTGATCGCATAGCACGTAAAGCGGTTTCCCGGATTATCCGTATTGACAGATTTTTGAAACACGGTTTGTCGGATTATCCGCCCAAACCCCAAAAACCGCACACGGATATCCACGAAAACAGTCAAAACTAATAATATACAGGGAGCGGTGCGCGAGTGGAGGCATTACCGACGCCACAGGAAGGGGTTCCCTAATCACCTCATCAGAGACCATAGAAACGAGCACAAACGTTTCTTCGGAGGCTCCTCCTGGCCATGACGCATTATTTGCGAATGCAACTGCATGGCTCGACGGATCTGCTGACATAAAGAAAGCACCAATCTGGGCCTTTTACGATACGGCGGTGGACATGACTGCAGATTCTGTCGCATTGTGCTGCTCCCTATGCAAAACGAAGATGGCGTATAAAAGGAAGAATGGAAGTTCCTCTCTTATCAATCACGTTAATGTAAAGCACAAATCCCTTTATGTGGTATATGTCGCTAATCTGCATGGAAACAATGCGAACCGTCCGAAGAAGAAGAGGAAGATAAGAAATCATCGAATTCATTTCAAAACTACTCCTTATGCAGTAACAAGTGATATGCAGAAGAATCTGATCCGCAACATGATATTAGTTTGCTGTAAGTCTCTCCGACCGTCTTCAGGAGTTGACTGTGTGTGGATGAGGAAGCTTTTGGGTGACATTGATCCTCGTCTTTCTTTCCCTTCCCGTAAAAAGTTTACAGAGGTCATGCTCCCGGCCTTGGCCAAGCAGACTAAAGATTCTGTAGTCGCCCACCTCAGGAGTGCAAGATTTGTTTCCATTTCTTTTGACGTCTGGATGACCCGCGGCTGCCAAGACATTTTCTCGGTTATCGCCTATTGGATTGATGATTCTTTACAGCGACGTACTCGCTACCTGCGAATGATCAAGATGGATTCGACTTCTGGATCTCAGATAGCCCTGCATCTCACGGATGTTCTCGACGAGTTCAACATCAAAGAAAAGATTGTGGCATACGTACCGGATGGTGGAGCTAACTTGAATACATGTCCACGAGAACTGCAAGGGATCGTTTTTTGTGGAGCCCTCGACATATACTGTGTCTATAAGGGTGATTATTGGGCACACATCATCAGTTCAATATGCCGTCGAGCTCTATCAGAAGACCAATGCAGTAATTTCGATGTCTTCAATCTGATACAAGTCCAAAAGAAACTACAGCTCGCTATTTTATGGACAAAGAAGACTGGCAAAGAAAATGAGATGTGGCATGCAGCCTGTCGAAAGATAGGTCTTCGCCCTGTTCAGCTCTATACTCCGGTTAAGACACGCTTCGGTTCTGTATTTATTATGTTTAGCCAAATGCTTGCATATCGTGAAGCAGTGCATGCCTGCTATGCCGATCCCAATAATTACAGCAACAGCCACCGAGACCCATCAAACGCAGATTGGGCAGTTGTGAAGGCGGCGACGGAGCACATGGGGCCTATCATAAAGGCATGTGTACAAAACCAAAGATCACGGAAATAGGGTTTGTCCGACGCAATTGCCCTTTGCTTTACACTTCTAGATTCATACAAAGTTAATTACACGGAGGGTGCTGGAGTTACGTTGCAACAGGAGGAGAAGTCAGTGTTGGAGGGTGAGCTGCACACATGGGCAAAGAGAGTTAGTGAGGATGTTTCGAAGACTTTGAAGAAATACCTCCGAGCCTTTTTCGAGGAGGATCGTATCTTGCAGAATTGTTTATCTCGTGGGCACTCTATGATAGCATTAATGCTCGAACCTCGATTCAAGTGTCTGAAAATTCTTCTCTCGAGCATGATTGTTGCACTGGAAAAGCGTTGATCGCTACGTACGACGTTACCATTGTAGATTACTTAGTCGCGATCTTTAATGAGGAGACGAAGTCGAGAGGGAGTGAGCTCGACGTTCCTGATGCCGACGGGACTGAAGGTACGGATTCTATCAACCCTTTTTTCAACGCAAGTGGAGTAGACAAGCGCGATGAAGACGTCAAGAAAATGATGAAGTCTGAACTAATGCGATTTAGGACAGACAAATACGATGGGAATAATTCGTTCGGGGATGCCATGGGATGGTTTGGTGGGAAGAGGGACATTTATTCCCATGTATTTATTTTGGCAACCGCGTTTTTTGCTATTCCGGGATCGCAGGTGGACAACGAACGTTCCTTCTCTGTTGCTGGCATTATAGCAGACCAACGGAGATCGCGTATCAAGACGGAAAATCTAGATAATGTCATGCAGATACATGAGAACTACGAGTTACATATGCATACTGAACCATCCTCAACCTTCACACGAACCTCTACTTTACCAGAACTCGCTAATGCAGAGGCAAATATGGAGGGGGAAGTGTCTGAAGTTGAGTCGGATTGATGCTCGAATAAAAGTCTTACACGCATCAAACTTTATCTCGACATGATTTGTCTGCAGCGAGTGGCACACGGGCGGAGGCACATAGCTTCCTTGTTTAAGGGGTAGGGCTTCGAGGAGGAGCGCCGCGGCGAGGCCCGGCTCGCCATCAAGGCCCGCAACGACAAGAACATCAACGTCGCCAAGGCCCACATGCCCAACGCCACCCGCCTCAAGCAGAAGATCGCAAGCTACGAGACGAGGGTCGTCGTCAAACAGAGCCAGCTCGACGCCCTAGAGGACGCCAGCTTTAACGTCGGCAACGAGAAGCAGATGAAGGCCTTTAAAGACGATATCCAGAGCCTGCAGCAGGACCCCGAAGAGATCAACGAGACCTTGCAGGGCATCTGAGTCCCCTCCCAACCCCCACTCCCTTTTCATCTCCCCCTTCCTTTCCCTTTCCTCCTACACCCCACCGCCGCAGTCTACCTTGTTTTTTGAGCACCCAGTCCGCGCAGGCCCCCCTGCGCCGGCCCGCTGCCCTCTACCTTGCAGTAGCTCTTTTTCCCACCCCTTTGCGCTGTCCCGTTCCCATCCATCCCTTTTCCATCCAGACTGGAATGGGGAGGCGACAATGAGCCCAATTCTCTGTAGGTACGAGACAATCTTGACAGGATTGCCCTCAATAAATTCGCCGTTGACCTGCGCGTCCCTAACCTGGAGAGCATCGATTTTGCGTGAATTGACTCCATCCACGAAATGATGGGCGAGTGGTCTTCCATCCGATAGAGGACCACTCGCTCATCATTGCTTGCCGCCGTTTCGACGAGACGCGTGGCCACGCCGCGGACGACGAGCTCGTCCCCTCGGGGACTTCCTCTTCTACAGCTTCATCCCGCACTCCGACGACCCAGGCTTCCCGCTACTGCACATGACTTTGTGCGAAAAGCCCCCCATGTACCAGTTATGCCGCATCCGCGGTATCAAGTCCTGTGAGTTCCCCGCATCGTTAAAGTGGCGCCCCCCGACCAAAAGCGCCGTCCTCGTCCCGCTGACCCACTCCCCGTTCGCAAATATCACAGATAAGACCCTGCGCATCCGACCGCCCGCACCAGACGGACGCACAGGGCAGTTGTTGGCCGCGCGGCGAGTTGAGTCAAAAAGAGATAACACCTGGCTTCAGGCTCATACGGGGGTGTGCCGAATTTGTCTTAGGTGGCTTTTACACCTAGTTTCGTCTGTCATTTGCGCAGATCGACGATGGGATGGAGAAGGGGCGTCAGCTGCGAGGTCGACGTGGACTTCTGGCGCGGAGGGAGGCTGGGAAAGTTGAAGAAGGAATCGAGGTGAACGGGCGCTATGGGCAAGGAGAGCCCCATAGAGGGAGGGAGGGGACGAAGGGGACGGAGGTGGGGGCGAAAGGAGTGCGCGCTCGTGGGGGAGGCGAGGAGGGTGGAGGGCATCTGTATAGGTTTTGATTGTGGGTGGGGGGCGGCTGTGAAGGGTCGGGAGAGGTGAATTGGAAGGGGCAATTGTGTGAGGAGTAACAACGAGGGGACCCGAGATTCGAGGCTTCAACGGCGTGGCATGGTGGGGCGATGTCTTAGCAGGCGGAATTGTTCTGCACTCGTGGTAGGAGGAGGGCGGCGAACTTGGGCCTCTGCTGACAGAGAAGGTGGCCCTGGTTGGACAGGGCGCGGCACGTCCACAGTCGAAAACAATCGGCGCCGACGTGCTGACTGTGTGCTATAACAGCATTGTTTGTAACAAATAATATGATAAATACAGCAGCAGATTGGATACGATTACCAGGTATTCCCGCCCTACAATCCGTGGGACACCCGCCTGAAATGGAAGTATACGGTTGGGATATCCGTTGTTGTAAATATAATACACGGATTTTAAAAAGAAAACCGTAATAATGTTTTAGAAAGCACGGATTATGGATATTATCCGTATACATCTATAACGAATCCGTAAACCGCGGATAAATCCGTGGTGTTGTCTCAAAGCACGGTTCGGGATTTACGGTTATCCGTATCCGTCCTATCCGCGGATATCCTCGGCTTTATGGATATCACACCTTCCTTCATGCAAATACACGCGCCGCTATGCCTTCCACTCCCCCACAACTGCCTGCCCCATCTTCCACGTCTCCATTTATCCCACCTGCCACTCTTCATTTGCCAAGTGTCCACACACGCCCCGGCACCTCCGTCCCTACACTCGCTGTCGCTCGCGTCGCACTCGCTGCACCCACGTCAGTTCCACGAGCTACACTCGCTGAAGCCCGCACTCTTGTCTGCACTGTCGGCAATCCGATCCGCCTGGACCCCCGCACTGGCGAGCCCGTCGCTCCGCCCCCCGCTGTCACTGCGTATGCATTTGCTCCAGATTCTCACTCCGCCGCATTCCCGTCCTTCGACGCAGCGCAATCCGCACTCCGACGCGGTGCGCAGCTCGCTGGACTCATGCTCCCCTCCCATGTCCTCATCCCTAGCGTCGCACGATGGACATATGTCTACTTTCTCGCCGCAGCCACCCCTGTCGTTGCCCGAATCTTCGCTCACGCTAAGCTAATCTACGAGGACCTCGCCATCCAAACTACTCCCATCTCTGACACAGCATGCGCCATTGACCCCTCCGCCGCCGCAGGCGTGGCGTGCCGTCTCACCCGCGAGGCTCGCCGCCTTCTCAACCGTCGCACCCCTACAGCGGTGCTCATGCCAGTCCGCGTTGCCCTTGCAATGTCCCTTCAGGCTCACGCTCACACTATTACCCAAGGCCTCACACGCACACCCTTCGATGCCCCGGCCGCAATCCCGCTCACTAATGCTTTGCCGTCCTCTGCTGTCGCTCCGCTCCCCCATCCTCAACACGCAGCAAGCTCCCAACCGCTGCCCATGCCCCCCAACATGCCGCACTGCCCCGTCCTGCTCCCGCATTCCCGAGTCAGGCCCCTGCCTCCAATGACCCTGAAGCCGCGTTGCCCCCTCCGCCCTCGCCGGTTCAAACACCTCCCCCTCTCCTTGGTGCGCGCCCTCCCTCCCACATTGCGTCTTCTGATCTCAGCCCCCCCCATCGTTCCCGACTCCGTGCGCCTCTTCCGCTTCTCTGTCACCCCCGCATATCCTACGCAAACGTCCACTTTCCTTCTCCGCCAAGCTCCCCCCGCCTCACCGCCCTCGCCGCAGCCCTAACTCCGCACGATCGGGTCTAGCTCCCGGGAGTTAGGGAATGCGTGGCCACGCATTCCCTAACGCAGTGAGCCCTCCAATCCACTCCTCAGCCGCGAGTCTGTCGTCTTCGGCCTCCCCCCCCCTTTGCCCCCCACACCGAGCCTTCCGGTCCCTCGCCCTCCCTTCTATCTGTCCAAGAACTTCTCCTCAACCCGCTTCGTACATCCCAAATCTGCTCAGCTGTCCACGCTCCGTGCCTCCACAGCTTTACTCTTTTACTAATCAAGCAATTCGGGGCTGCCGCGGCCACAATTCACCCTCACGAGACCCACCGCGCCTTTCTCCGCTTACAATTATTGCCCACTGCAGTCCTTCGTCGCTCGTTCCGCCGCGAGCGTGGCTGGCGCACAAGGAAAGGACAGCACTATGCGCTACGCGACCGAATTCGCCGCGCGATGTCCGGCCTCCAGTGGTCTCAGCTATGGCAAGAAGCACTCGCTGCTCGACAAGCTGAACTAGACTGGCACGTGCGACATAGACCACACCAGCGCTCCGACTCATGTCGTCGCCGTATCAGCCGGGCCATGGGAATGGCATCCGACGCTCAGTACGGACGAGCCATGTGTGCCTTGACAGACAAACCGCTGCCCGACCTCCAGGAGGAAAGTACGCGCACAGCCCTTGCCGCCCTTCATCCCACTCCCGCCGTCCCCACACAAGCTCTCACGCCAACAGACCTCCCCCTACCCCCTGACATCAGCGAGGGCCAAGTCCTCCGCGCTGCTCGGTCACTTAACCCGACGTCCGCCGCCTGTCCCGACCATTTTTCCCCCGCCTGCTGCAACTCCTCGCCTGCACCTCGATCACCCCTGAGGCTGGCATATCAGGACTCTCCGTCCTCACTCGACTCGTGCAGCACCTCGCCCGCGGCGATGTCCCCGATTGCACAGCCCCTCTCCTGGCTGCTTCAACCCTGATTCCTTTGCAACCACGCCCCGGAAAGCTTCGCCCCATTGCCGTAAGGCAGGCACTCCGGCGTCTGGTAACTAAGGTCCTCCTCCCGGCCGCGATTGATGATACGCGAGACTGTGTGGCCCCCGAGCAGCTTGCCAATGGCGTCCCGTCCGGCATGGAAGCCATTCTCCACGACTCCCGAATGCTCCTCACGCGCCATGGTCGCAACGCGAACTACGTGCTCGTCTCCGTAGACGCGAGAAATGCGTTCAACACATTCAGTCACCAGTCTATGCTCGATCGTCTGACAATGGAAACGCCCAGCCTGGCCCATTTCCTCAACCTGGTCTATGGACGCCCAGTACCTGACCTTGTGTTGCCAGCCTGTCCTCGCGTTCTTCTTAAAAGTCGGGAGGGAACGCAGCAGGGAGACCCCGCTGGCATGCTAATGTTTTCCCTAGCGCTCCAACCACTCGTCCGCCAAATCACCCGGGACTGTAACCTGCTCCTAAATCGCTGGTACGCCGATGACGGGACACTCATCGGGACCATACAAGAAGTGACAAAAGCGCTTCGCCTCCTCCAAACGCTGGGCCCCCCCATGGGATTTACCATGAACATTGCGAAATGCCGCACGTACTGGCCAACGTCAGACCCCTCGCTTCTTGAACCCCTCACTGCTTTGTTTCCCATGCACGTTTCACAGGAGGGCGGACTTGCTCTCCTTGGTGCCCCGTCGGGCACGGAAAAATTTGTCAAGTCATACTTGGCACAAAAAATTGAGGCAGTACCGGCCTCCCTCACCCTCCTCGACAGTATCCCCGATGCCCGAATTCGCTTCCATTTGCATTGCGTTTCGGGATCAGTGTGCCGCGTTGAACACGTGTTCCGCCTAACTCCGCCTCTCCTATCGCTCTCAGCCGCCATACAGTTCGATGAGAATCAACAAGCTGCCTACTCCCGCTTTAATGATATTTCGCTACCTCCGTCCATTTCTTCTCAGATTGCTCTCCCGTTTCGTTTAGGCGGTCATGGTTTCACCCCTCTGGCTCCCTTTGTACACGCCTCTCGTGCAGCCAGCTTAATTGGAGCTGCAGCCGTCCGAATTGGAGGTCCAAGTAACCCTACTGTGCCCTTCTACCGCCAAATGGCACGCAAGCATCTCGCACATGTCCTTCTCTCCCTGAACCCTGAAGTTCGCACAAAAGGGATCCTCGCCACGCATTCCGACCTAGGGCCTTTCGAACCGCATGCGTTATTAGAGCGACCTGAACGAGTACACTTTACATTATTTCAGGCACTCCACGGAGCGTTTGCGCGCATGTATTGGGAGAAGCGAGAATGGGACAGACAACCTAATCCGACGAATCATACTGCAGCATCCGTCCGCCGCCGCGCCCGTTACAACTCACTCCTCTCCCCTGGTGCCGCGTCGTTCCTTTGCGCGCACCCGTCTCTCACATCCAGAGTGTCCAGCCGCATGCACTACGAGGTCATATTTTCAATATCTGAAATGATTTTTTAGAATGGCCCGGTAGATTTAGTGGTTCGAATGTTTTAGATTTTTTGGCGCGCGCGCAGCACACTTTTCTGATCGTATCAAACCTACCGCTGGTCTAGCTTGATGAGCCATTTTTAATGTAAAATATAGTATAGGACGGATATCTGTTAGTTTCTACTAGATCCAGGCTGATATTGTACTGGTGCGCACCAACACTTTGAAGCTGCATAGTGTGGCCATCCACGTCTGGAAAATGGGAAGGAGCTTAGTTCATTGCTCGAGATCGCTTCAGTGTAAATGTACCGCAGCGTCGTTTAATAGTAGCCTTAAACTACATTACTATACATTACCGCCAGCGGTGTTGGGTGAACCCGACACATCCTGTTGACCAACAGTTCCCGGGTGCACCGGACTGACAATTTCGTTCATCGCATCTTCGTTCAGCTCTCGACGCGCGTCCGCGCAATGCGAGTCCCCCACAAACATCACATATGGCATCACGACTGCCAGCTGCCCTGGAACACGAACATGCCTTTTCCTGTCCCTCTTAGACCAGTGCCCGGAAACCTCTTGCGCTCTCCGCCACACCAAATGAAAAGCCCGACTGGGCAGAAGAACTGCGCTTGACACATTTGGGTCTTCCACTATGGACGGCCTCCGCCTAGTACAACGCAGGCCTGCATCGAAGGTCTTGCTTTCCGAGTCCCATATGCGGTTGTTCCTGAACAACACAAGCTCTCCGCTCCCGGGGTTAGCAACATCCCTTTCGAAGGTGTTTCCGCAACTGTGCCCTACAAAAACTGCAGCGGGGGCCCCGACATCGCTCGAATATACATACGTACCCATCAACCTCAACATTCCGACCCCCGCACTGCCCTCCTGCTTCAACATCGCGAGGCGGTCCGCCTTATGGTATAATCCCAGAAATGAACAAAGCCCTGCCATGCGATTGAACAGTATGTAGAATGTCTGCGATGTCCCGGCCGGGCCCTGTGTCTCTGCATACTCAGGATAGAACACCAGACGCAATGTCGAGTCCTCGACCATGCAGCCGTATAGATTCCTCGCTATCAACTCAAAATCTGCCAGCTCGCAATCTGCAACGACCCGAATGAAGCTCTGCGTCATACCCCCTAAGGTCCCTATATTCATTTTGTCGGCCGACGTTTGTTCAATATGACTTGACGGCTTACGCAGCGACTTCTGCACTGCGACTTCCAGGCGGTGGCGCAGAAAGTTCACTATCTTCAGCACGGACTCATCCCTTGTCGACGACAGCCCCTCCGATATCCGACAACTGTTTAGCTCGACCTTCCGATTTAGCATGTCTACTTGGCCAAGTACTTGTGCATGGCTTTTCCTCAGTCGATCAACGATATCCGCGAGTTCTTTCATCCGGTACTGGTCAACAACTCTCCGCCTCTTACTGTTTTTGCAATATCATCTCCAGTCCAGTCTCTATCCGCTTCATCCATCCCGTCATGAGCCTGTGGAATAACTGGCGTCCGCCATGTCAGTACCGGATTGTTATTCTCGTCTCCATCCAGCTCCACGCGTCTCAATAAACGGCCAACAACGAATTCCACTTGATGAATATGATCACCGTATGCAGCCTTCTCCTCGTATTCCAAAGTAGCTGTCGCCAACACCTGAACCTTATCGTTCGCGGCCGTGGCGGGAGCATCCTCAATATCCGTTACTTGCGCGCTGCACCACGTTGCTTCGTCGTCATCGTCTTCCAACATCCATAGAACCTCGACGAAATCATTCGGTAGAGGCAGCGCTTCTCTTTCTCGGCATGCCCGAAGGCGTTGCATTCCTCTGTCAAGGCGGACGCCACTTATCTTGTCGAAGATACGCGATAGGTGATCTCTGAGATGGTTCGGACGGGAAATAGCCTTGTCGTGTGGCGAGCGCGGATTCGGTCTGGACATACCCCAGATATCCGCAATCCAAGCATTCTCCGGGGAGATTTTTATTGTCCAACGACTCATTCAAGCACCCCCGAACAGGAATTCTCTAACAAAATGGAAGAGTCGTGGCCACTCACAGTACGTTTGTGGGCGTTTTCACATTGATATTCACCAATACTGTAATGGGTGGCCTTTAGGCCGGCCGGCCAACTTTTTCACATGCTGTTATAGCTGCAGGTTCTTCGTATCCAGAAATTGAGGAACACCGCCCCTTTTTCCCAATGTCGAATACACGGGCCGCCAAGAAACGTGCTATACCCGAAGCAGCCAATGCCTCACCAGGCTCTAAGAAGATGCGTCGCAACAGTTCGGAGGTTCGTCGCCGGCCAAACGTTTCTCCGCCCAAAACAAGGGCTATTCTCTCGCAGTTGACCCCTCGAAACAGCCGTAGAAGATCCCCCCGTAACCGGGCGTTAGCCCGGAAGTCTCGGGGAGCGGCTGCTTCGGAACCCAACGCAACGCAGGGCCATGAGCGCCCAGTCACGACTGTGAGATCTTCAAGGCGGGTGCTTCATTTGCAGAATGAGGAAATGGTACCTAGACAAGCGCGAGTGCACCCAATTACCCCAGAAATCACACCAGTCAAAAACCTAATTCCCCGTCCGGGGCAAGAGGATACATTAGAACCATCACCCCGACGTTCACCCAGAACAAAAACAGCGTTGCAAGAGCAGCCTGTTCGCAAAGTGCCAGAAATGATCATGGATTCAGACGATGAAGAAGATGAGGATTTGGCAGCTGAAGACGCTGAGAGAGAAGCAGAAATGGAGAGACGTGACCGCGAAGAAAAGGATAGATTCAGACTGATGGAACGACGCGCACGCATCTTGGAATCAGACGCCGAAAGTTTGTTTGAGGAAGAGGGTTCCACAGCTATGGCTGAGCGCGCCGTAAGAGAGCTTAAGAAACATCTCCGGGCGGAATACTGTTCGGATAGCGATGACGGGGGAATTACGGAAGTTCCTGGGACAAGCGTCAGCCGACATCAGCCTGGAGACGACCTGGATATCGATATAGAAAGCACGGAACGACCTCATGCATTGGAAGCGGTGACAACTACAAATTCCATTTTACAGTCCATGTTCCGAAAACTCGAGGGCGTGCTCAATGCAAG
Organism: Chondrus crispus; assembly: GCF_000350225.1. Taxonomy (NCBI): domain Eukaryota; phylum Rhodophyta; class Florideophyceae; order Gigartinales; family Gigartinaceae; genus Chondrus; species Chondrus crispus. The sequence continues at coordinate 68,455 of NW_005179093.1, read as the reverse complement.
GCTCAATACGCTGACAAGCAGTCTTGTTGAAAGAATGGATAAGACAGACAAAAGATTTGATGAGGTGGGCACCCAGCTAGCAGATATTCATGCCATTGTGTCCAGAACAAACACGTCTAACAAATCCACAGACACCCCCCTCAGCCGATTTAACAAGCTTCTGGACAAACTCACTCCTTGTGATGGCCTTGTTGTCAACCGAGATGCTTGTCATCGAATTCTATGCAGCATCGTACCCTTCGAAGTTCTTCGGACAGCTCGTGATAACACCTTGGCCAAGGAACGGGTCTTGTTTCGTTTTTCAACTGCAGTACAGGTTTTGCTGTGCGGGAAAAATCCAAGGGAGACAAGAAAGCAGTTCAGAGAGGGTATTGGCGGACGCCACAGTCGCTTCAAGAAGAATGTTGTCCTCAACTTCATATACAATGTGCAGCTGAACAGCTTTGGAATGTTTGCGGATGACGGCGAGGAAGGGGAGGCCAGAGCAGATCAGAATGTTATCGCAGCCGACGCCGTTCGTGAAACTGCTGAAAATCCTGAGGGCCGCGCTTGTAAAACGGACACTCCCGTCGATTTCAGTTGCACCGGGAAAGCTGTGAGTTTGCGCCAACCAGACTGGCTGAAGAAAGGATTCATCCTTGAAACCGACATCGAGCACGCCAGGTTGGTGCAGGATTACAGTAAGTCTGAAGCCTCGAAACGTAGACTGAAGGATGTCGAAAGTGAAAGTGATTCTGGGGAAGAAGAGGATGGTGAATACACGCCCGGGCCCGGGAACATGCAAGCGCCAGAGAAAGTTGTGGTAAAGGAGGTTCCGACGACGCGGGACGTTGCCAGGCACGGAGCTTGGAAGATATACAAGCTTATGGGCAAGCACTTGAACCAGTCCAGGAAGAAGTGCAAGTCAGCATTCCTCGAACAATTAGGTTTCCTGATGGTGCCATGGTCGGGATCTGGTGTGTCAGTTGATCAATCAAAGCTTACGGTTCGTTGGGGGTTCCCAGAAGTTGATGCTTCCAAGTCAAGGGGCGGCCGCCTTCAAGACATCAAAAACACAAAGACGAATTCTTCCGGCGATATCAACCTTAATGAATACAATTCCAACCTTCTGAGTGCGCTGTACGGGAAGCGACAGGACATGATTCTTGTTGTTTCTCACGAGGTACAAGTGACTGAGGCCTTAGGTTCGTCTAAAAGAAAGAGAAACAGAACGAAAAAGAGAGTTATCAACAAAGCTATCAACGTTGTGGAGGCAGCCGCCAAGTTTTGCACGGAGTTTGCGCAAAGTTCCGATTCGGAAAGAAGTCCACTCTCATTCCTCCTTGGTCACAAAGATGCACTCCGCTGTATTCTTGGAATCGCCTTAGTCTTCAAAGACTTGACGTCTCAGTTTTTGGTGAAGAACTGTGAAAACGGTCGCGTCCGTGATATCAACAACATGGACACCACAAGTATCAAATGTGGAAATTTGAGACTATCCGAGCTCATACCAGGTCGTTCATCACAGATCAGATCCCTTTCGGGGACAGTTCTCCGCATGAAGGATAATTTGTACTGCAAGCTAAACGTTGGGGCGAGTCCTCGCAATGATGGTACTGAAGCAGGTGTGAACAGTGTCGAAGGGCAGCGTACCAGGGACACATCAGCGCGAGAGATACAGCCTTCAGTGGATGGCGGTGTGTTCGCCATTTAGCATAGGTACAGTCAATGAATCTTTACTTCACTTTGGCCAAAGTGTTTACTAGTAGTCATTGTCCATACTCGAGCGCCTGAATCTGGTCCTCTCTGGTTCCGGAGCAGTCCATTCCCTCTGCCGAGCTCGACCACGAAACGGAGAAACATCATGGTAACCGTATCCGTATAGAAGTTCATCGTTTGCTTCTATTCTCTGCCCTGTGCCATAGCCAATGCCTTGACGTTGATATCGTTCACGACTATCCCGTCCCCTACCAACCCACTCGTTCCCATCTCGCCAGTCCGCTTCATCTCGAACATAATGATGGCGGCCGCCCCTTTGTTCTCCTCTCCTGTCATCATTGTATCCATCATATCCGCTGTCCGTCCTCTGGGGTGGCTGTACATGAGGTACATTGAACGGGCCATGGAACGGGGTTATACTCGGCCTATGGTGTAAATGTTTGGCGCGGACAGCCGACGGATGCCCAGTTGCCGTTCCATTAATGAAGCTGCGCAGCGATTCATTCTCCTGCTGCAGCCTGCCCACTTCTTGAGAGATCTGATCAACAGTTCTGGTCGTTTTGCTTGCTGTATCATACAGCAATGATACCAGCCCTCTAACAGTCAGACTACCGTGGAGGTCCCACTGCTTGGCAATGACGAGCGCGGGAAGGCCTTCCACTAACGACAAATCCTGTGGATGAAGACTTAGGGTCATAGGCGAGGACCGCCTCTCCTCCATGCGCCGCTGCTGACGCGCAGCCAACCGAATCCTTCTCGATTTGAAAGAAAGGTATCGCACTTCTCCTCCTGCCTTCCTCATATCCGCCTCTCCCGTTCCATGCAACGCGTGGAAGTACACGCAGTTGGATAGATGCGGATTTGTGCTCACCATATAGCATTCCAGATGTCGTGGCAGCTTATGCACAAACTCCATGAGAGGAAAGAGCATCTGGCTCCCATTCACCCACTTCACATCCTTGCATACGTCCTTCAGCACTGTAATGGTACCCTTGTCCACCAAGAATAGGCGGCCGCCCCTTGTTGCCTCGTTGAACCAAAACGCACAAAACATGGTGCATATCTCCATGCGAAACATTTGCCAAAGCCTGCCACATCTTTCTGACATCACGCCTCCCTCCCTTACGACCATTTCTTCATGGTAGTAGTAGATGACCGGCGGCAGTGGTAGCGGAACTCCCTCAGGGAACTTCAGAGCTTGCAGCCACTGTGGGCATTGGGGAAACACCTCTTTATACGAAGCATTGTCAAAGTACATGGTCTCGTAACAGTCGAAAGGTATAAGCAGTCCATAGCGATTCCTCGTATAGCGCTCGTATGAGAAGTTTGCTCTGTGCTTGAAAGCATTCCACCAACGCCCCATCAATGGATCAGCGAAAAGAGGGAACTTGTGGCGACGTAGGGTATGACGGGACTGCAACACGTAGTCCATTTCGTCAAGATAATAACAATCGAGTACATCTCTGGCGAAAGTGCGGCCGCACGTCAATGTACTGGGCACCTCCCAATAGTTGCTATTGGCAGCAAACTGACTCCACCCTTCCATGGCCGATGCATTATCCTGCATCGCGAGCTGACGGAACCGCTTCACATCTCCTTTCTGGTGCACTGTGTGCTGCAGCACATACTTCCGAAAACTTAAATCCTGAACGGGAACCGAGTGCCAGTTGTGCCGGCCCCTCATCCTTCCAATATCCAACCTCATGGGCTCGGGGCCATCCCTCACATTCGTGCACAATGCTCGGTCTGCCCGTGACTGTACACAAGGCAGGCCTGCCCATGTCGAATCAAATGTAGGAAGCACAGGGTTTTTATCCTGTACCGTATTACCTCTTGACACAACGAGGCCCCCATGGAGACAAAAGTCAACAAGCGGTGCTGTGCACCGTGGTGTTACAACGCCGCCGGTGGGTTGTGAGTGTTCGGCGTCAGGAAGTGGGGTGCGTGGTAGTGTGTGGTCCGTTGGCGACTGCGGTGACTGGGGTGCTGGTGAGGACGGCTGTCCAGTTGTGAGGTCAACTACGAAAGGTACTGCAGAAGGCGCAGACATGGCAGGTGTTTCCAAGTTTCCAATAAACGGGGGGGGGATGAGGGGTCGGAAATGGAGTTGCAACTGGGGTGGGAGTGATGCGTTTGGGTCAGGATCAGTCGTCGTAGGGAAGGCTGAGAATGTGTGATGTTTGAGTTAGGAAGGTGGAAGGTTGAAGGTCGGCACAGGGCGGTGGAAGGTGGAAGGTCAGCACGGGGGGGTGGAAGGTGGAAGGTCGGCACGGGCGGGGAGCCGGGAGGAGTCGTCGTGGGGAAGGCTGAGAATGTGTGATGTTTGAGTTGGGAAGGTGGAAGGTCGGCACGGGCGGGGAGCCGGCAGGAGTGTGCACACAGTGTGATGTTTGAGTTGGGAAGGTGGAAGGTGGAAGGTCGGCACGGGCGGGGAGCCGGAGTAGTCGTCGTAGGGAAGGGTGAGAATGTGTGATGTTTGAGTTGGGAAGGTGGAAGGTGGAAGGTCGGCACGGGCGGGGAGCCGGAGTAGTCGTCGTAGGGAAGGGTGCGAATGGGTGATGTTTTAGTTGGGAAGGTGGAAGGTCGGCAGGGGCGGGGAGCCGGGAGGAGTGTGCGGCACGGGCTCAACTACAAGTACCCTCCAGCGGTACTAAATTTGCGTGATGCGCAAGCCCATCAATTTTGATTGACTAGGATTTTTTTTCCTATCTCGCCTTCCACATAGCGGCGCCGGAGCAATCTACGGTGAACGCAATACTTTTGTCCACACAAAAAGCGAAGGCACAGAGCTGTACTACAACTTTTGTCTCCAGGCAAACTTTTCTCCGCCAGCATCTGTACGCAAACGATGAGCAGATCAAAAACGATGACTCCGGCGCCCGCATCGCGCCGTCGTGCGGCGCCCCCCCATCTGCGTCGCAAAGGAGGAGCAGACCCCCCTCCCATCCCAGCTCCCTCACATCCCCGAATCCTCCGAGTCGTCTGAATCCCCCGAGCAGCGCAAGGAGCGTGCGCGAAAGGCACGCGTAGAGGCCGAGCGCCTCAGGCTAATGGCCGCCAAGGCCCGTCTCGAGTTCGAACGCGCAGAACTCAAGGCCGATCGCAAGCGTCCCACCGATATACGGTACCCTGGGGACTGTGTCATAGTTGCCTTCTTGTTCGATGTCTTACTTGAGCAGGACAAGAGACACCTATCAGCCTTTTGAATTTCAGCGACACAGAGCTGTTGCGAACTTAAAAGCTTCACTGACGAACTTTGGAGCAACGTTTCAGAGCCCTTCTACAAAATGACAAAGGCCGCGCCATTTGTCACTTCGCATTCTTTTCCGACCATCCGCCAAAATTATGTGTCATCGTCTCCGCTTTTCAGAAAGAGAGCCGATGTCGCTTCTCCTCGCTCCTGAAACAGTACGCGAATGATAGCTGTCGAGGGCGTAAACACCAGCAAATCAGACGGCAGCGTAGACCTGGAAAACGCTGCGTTGGAAACTCCGACCTCATTCTTACTGAAGTATGTCTAGGTACGATGACCTGGGGCCATCAAAATTCAGAAAGCGACGCTCACGATCAGCTTCACCATGCCTTCGAGAGAGGTGTGATTGGAATCGACTGCGCCGAGATGTACCCGGTTCCGCCAACAAAAGACTCTTTCGGTCGAACGGAAAAATATATTAACTCATGGATAAAGGAACGAGGTGGTGCGCCATTCAGGGAAAAACTCGTACTCTGCTCGAAGGTTGCAGGAGGCGCGGCACCCGGTCGTGTGTTTTCTTGGATACGAGGTGAGGATCGGAGAGTGGATAGAACCAACATCAGGGAGACTGTAGATGGCATCCTGTCCAGATTAGGAACAAATTACATCGATTTGCTGCAGATTCACTGGCCTGCAGGTACGAAAAAGAAGCAAGATCAGAAACTATACTTCTGACTGGAACGGAATGTATGATCATGGTCCACCCGCCTGACGAGTCACGCGGACATGCAAAAGAAACCCTATCACAGAGCTTGAGATCTGCTGCTATTTGTGGCCGACAATCGTGCTAAGAATGGAAGAGTTTCATGTTGTTATCGATTTCTGTCGGAGAGCATGACAGATCGTCTGAATTAGGGCTTTCTCTCATGAAAGAGAAGGGAAAGAAACAGCAAGGGTTCGCTTCAGAGCGCTTACAGGGTCACGGTGTATGGAGATCTAGGAAGTGCGTCTGAATTTGCAAAGAAAAGTCTTTTCAGGATCGGATATCCATCTCGTGAAGTTAACTAGGGTTCATGGCATTGAAAGTTGCACTTGTGATATTGTCGCGGGAGATCATTCTCGGAAGAAAAACTGTTGCGCTTCAAGACAATTACTGGTATGTAATTTGAATAGCAAAGGGCTGAAGCCTTTGTGCGAACGATCTCTCACCATATATGGTCTTTTCTACAGGTCTAAATTCACCGAGTGCTACTCGTTATCGATTCAATCGCAGGCGATGTCGAAACTATGCGAAACAGATGAGCAATTTGGTTTACTGCCTTGCCAAACTGAAAGTAAGTGTCCGCTATAACGCCACTGCAACAGCACTACGCGATACAAGTTGGCAGCAGTTGAAGTGAGTTTTAGAGTTTCTCATGTCTTTGCATTCTTTCAGGATTCGACAAGACGCACACGTATTATTTTGTGTAGCACTACTCCACCCTAATCAGTCTCTCGGAAACTGATAATGGTATGGCCTATCGTGTCCCCACAGAATAATCCAACTCAAGCAGTCAGTCGTCGAGAAAGCCAGTTCACCGCATGCTAGCTCGAAGAGGGTGAGAGAGTGGAAACGAGTTTATTTGCGTGGTAAGTGTATCCTGAATTTTGGACATAGGCCTGCCCGTGGGAACGGGAAGCAAGTGGAATCGCGATAAGCAGCGTGGCGTTTTTCATATCAGCGGGACCAGATCGATGTACACCTCGAGAGTCACAGATGTGTGCGAAATGCGTGGCTGTATGAGGCGGAAGAAACTCGGTTACACGCCCGGTAAAACGAGCTACAAGGCGGTATGTCCCGATGTTCGGTGCCGGTGCTTATGACTTTTCGAAGGAGCGTTCGAGTGTCTCGTTTGAGGTACAGGTGTCCGCTATGGATGAGTTGATCAGAGAAGGAAAGGTACGTAACTACGGGCTGAGCAATGAAACAGCGTGGGGAGTGGCTCAGTCCGATGCCGTAGCACGCAGACTTGGTGCGGCGGCACCGGTCTCTGTCCAGAACAACTACAGTTTAATATATCGAGACTTTGAGGCTCATTTGGCTGAAGCATGTGCCCCATCGAACGCAAAAATGCCTCTTCTTGCCTACAGTCCCTTAGCTGGTGGAATCCATTTGAACACGCCAGGTCGCTGGGACAGCCGTAATAAAGGCTACGAGTTTCTTATTGGACTTGACACGGACGCCCACATGCCAAGTTGGATGCCATCCGGGTGGAAGCAAAGCCCACCTCAAAAACTCCCGGGAATAATCAAAGCGGAACATAGCATCTCCGTCCTCAACGTAGTTTTCATTCAAAGGACGATACGCTTCTTCGAGTTGCTCGTCCAGAAGAGCGCACGCAAGTCTGCTACAGTATGGTATCTACAAAGATGAATTCCCTCACAAAGCGGAAACCTCGAAAAGTTAAAATTATACTTCCCCCTTCCAGAGACACCCTACCAAGCTATAGATACGCCTTACTCCAATTCTACGTCTGCCCCGTTCTCACGCCTGCGCCTTCATCGCTTCTTCCACATCGCCTTTGATTAGCTCCTTAAGCTCTGCGTACGCTTTCTCAAACTGATCGTTAACGATAACAGCATCCAATAATCCCTTCTCGTCCTTGGCTTGGATCTCCCTCATGGCATTCCCCAACCTCGTGACGATGGCCGCCTCCTCCTCTGTGCCCCTCCCCCTGAGCCTCTTCTCACCCCACCAAGCTATAGATACGCCTTACTCCAATTCTACGTCTGCTCCGTTCTCACGCCTGCGCCTTAATCGCTTCTTCCACATCGCCTTTGATTAGCTCCTTAAGCTCTGCGTACGCTTTGTCAAACTGATCGTTAACGATAACAGCATCGAATAATCCCTCCTCATCCAAGCCATGGCTTGGATCTCCCTCATCGCATTTCCCAACCTCGTGACGATGGCCGCCTCCTCCTCTGTGCCCCTCTCCCTGAGCCTCTTCTCGAGCTCCTCTACGCTTGGCGGCGCAATGAAAACGTACTTTGCCACAAGCTCCTTCGCTCTCACTGCGCGGCACCCTTGCACGTCGATATCGAGTATGCAGATCTTGCCTTGCTCTCTCACGGTCTCCACGGCCGCGACGGACGTTCCGTAGTGGCGCCTGTGCACCTCGGCGTGCTCGATGAACTTGCCTTTCGCTACGTCGGACTCGATCTGTTCGGCTGTCGTGAAGTGGTAGTGCTTGCCGTTCTCTTCCCCGGGGCGCGCGGCACGAGACGTGTGCGAGACGGAGAAACCGAATAGGGTGGGGAATTCTTGACGCAGCCTCTCGATTAGAATGCCTTTGCCGACGCCGGACGGGCCCTCGTACGGAGCTGTGCGTCATTACCAAAGATGAAAAACAGGCGTTAGTACGGTTCCCCACGCAAACAAAAGCACGGCTAGTACTACAAAAGCAGAGGAGCGAGGGACAACCTACTTTGCTTGGGTCCGTGAAACTTGACGTACAACTCGCCGACGCCGTCCCCATCTGCCATCTGAATCTCGTGGTCTTGCCTGTCAATGTGCTGCACTTGTCGAAACGGCTCATACTTTGCCTCATACCCCTTAAGATCGCTGCGAGGGCAAGGAGCTCACCGTGTAAATGATTTTGCTGTCTTATGCGAGGGGTGGGGCCGGTGCGACAGCGAGGGCGTGGCTTGCGTGAGAGGGCGCAGAGAAAAACAGAAGCAGAGAAGGACGGGAGGAGATGCGGGGGCAGTGGTCATGGTGGATTAGTGAGGGGAAAGAAAGAGGAGGTTGGGGGATACCGGAGTAAACAACGGTGGACAGAAAAAGGCAGAGTTAATACCCTCTACTGTAGTGTGTATCCGACCGACCAAGCTTATCATACCTCAACAGATCCGACAAATTTAATAATTTTTCATCATTTAGCCGACACGAATTCTTCTGAAAGAATACTTCAAGACCGCCATATCGCACTTGAACGGTGGGGTTGTCAATGAAATACCTTGTAAATCACGAAGAAGCCATTTTCAATTTCGTACTACAAAGAAAAACTGCTTACAGTGAATATTTCCAGGTTCTACTTCACTTTTAGAGGTAGAACTTGTCTCCACAACAAACGATTTATGCTGATTGTGTCAAGGGCTATGTGGAGTACCCAGTAGTCAAATCAGAACTAAAAAACAAGCAAGGAGTTCGAAGAAAAATCCCTTTGTCCTCAAATTTTGTCCTCACGGTCGGATAGACACTAGCAGACCGCCACTTGTAATGTAATTATTTGGTGTGCAAAATCTAAACCGCCAGGCCTGGCGACCCCTGCGCACTGTTCCTTCAACAACATCCTACACTCTCTCACTTCTTCCAACACCATAATCCACACGAAAATATCGGACGACAGCACCACCGTTCCTCATATGTCAGGTCGAAGAAAGAGACGTCGTACGATGGGCACTACTTGGATGGACAACGTCCCTAACTTGCCAGACCTGGCAGCCCTGTTCCATGACGTTCATACACGACCAGGATTCGATCTCGATGGGGATGCAGATGCGGCCGCACTTATGAAAGCAGAAGAAACCTCAGCTCTCGAGCTTCCGGAAACTGGCAAAGCGGCTGATATTTTGGGAGTGTTGAATGGGCACGCTTCGTCGAACAATCAGACTGGCGATCAAGGTACTAGATCGAAGATAAAGGGCTCGGAACATCGAGAAACGGTTGTCGTCGAAGAAGGAATAGATCTTGTCGACTATGATGAAGGCCACTTCCCAGAACTTGGCGACTCGGAACAATTCGCTCCCGAGAGCGATCCAAACGGTGTTTTAGTGGGAAATGACAATATCATTATTCCAAGTATTTATCAAGAGAGCTGTGAGGGGATGGAGTGCCTTCCAAGTTTATCAAGTGGCGATCCCGAAATGAGAAGCAGGCTGGACAGCCAGAAAGTTTTGCGAATATTTCTATCGTCTCGGAAGCTTTTCGAACCATGGTACAACCTTTTGGGTTTCGTAATAGTTTGCGGTAGCGTCCGCTATACGGTCAAACAGTATAACCTCCTGAGAGATATACTGTCTTGGGTTTCTCCTTCTATTAAGTTCCCATCTTATTCCACCGTACAGAGGACTCTCTTTCCGCATGCTTTGAAGTATCTTTTTCCCAAGAGTGACCTCAAGTACTTTGTCGTCCGACGAAAGAAGAAGGCATTCAACCGAACGTCATTGGTTGAAAATTTGGGGGGTAACGAGGAGACCGCATCGCAATATTCGAACGGGTCTAAAACTCCTGTTCGTATCGTTCCACCAAGTGAATGGGCGAAAGTGGACATCATGATGGCTCCGTTCTTCAACTCAATGTATCCGAAATCCAGTCGATGGCATGGTGGTGTGGCGGACGCAGAATGCATAGAAAGCTCGAAGCTGGTTGCAGAGCGGCAGATAATATCGGAAGCTACGAGAGCACTTTACGTCCACAATGGTTCATGTACTGTGCAGGCGTTCCCGGGTGCCGTGATTCGACTGGAACTGTCAAAAATGCTTCCATCACGTTTGTCACTTGACGTGCGCAATCTGGGCTATCGTGTTCATGAGAACGCAGAGAATAACTTTGTAATGAAGTGTATAATTTCAGCCGTGTGGTGCGTGGGAAGTGAGGGAAATGTTACAAGAAGCGCCAACATGGCGATGAAGGTTCTCCGTGGCGTGGAGAATTGCCTGGCCAGGCAGTTTTGTACAGCACCGCCATTGGAAAAGTATAATAGATCTGTGAGGCGTAGAGATGGAAGGATATATTTTGAAGCAAGGGCTCGTTCTTCGAAGAAGGTGTTGCCTGGGGATATTTGTACCCTCCTTCGACCTACAGAAAGTGAAGCAGTGGCAACGTCGAGAATGTGTATGTTGGTTTCTAGGTTTTGGAAACACAAGGAAGGTCTCACCTCAGACACTTTGTTTTGGTTTCAAAACATGAGTACAAACGGGGCCGGTCAGCGTTTCAATGATGGTGGCAATGGAGCTCCAGACAAACCCTTTCGTCTGCTCGGTACTCAACATTTGAAAGGGCTGCCTTTCCTCCTCCAAGAGCCCAAAATATCGGGACGCACCCGCAACATTGACAGAAGAATGCAAAACAGCGGCCGCTTAATGGATGGAACAAAGTTCGTGGTCTATCGCGCTCTCCTATACTGCGATGACTTTTCCCCATTCTCTTCATTGTATCCGCAGGGTTCAGCAGGTGGATGCTACATGATCCCGCTTGGACTACCACCGCGAAGTCGTAACACGCGATCGTCTGTCAGAATCTTTGGAATAACCCCTCCAGGTGTATCAACGAACAATATACTGCTCTCAATCATTCCAGACTTGGTTAAGTGTACAACAGAAGGTGTGGAAGCACACACGCCTACCGGCGAGAGAGTAAGAATCTTTGTCGACGTGGTGGGTTTTGTGGCTGACTATCCAGCGGCCGCTGAAACATTGGATGTTATGGGACATACAGCAAATACGCCCTGCACTCTTTGTACATTTCGGAAGAACACCGGCGTCGGTGAGAGCGGATACGGCTATACAACAAAAGTCCATGCCCACCGCACGGCGTCCTTGAGGTGCATGGAACGCCATGAAGCTCTTCGCAACAGCGAAATTGACAGTCGAGACACAAACCGGCTTGGTATGAAAGACAGCAACAAGGTTAGTGACGAAAGTTCTCCTCTTCTTGCATTGCAAAGGGAACTTGAGCGCGTACGCGTTGACATACCGTTAACAAGCGATGGAAAGCGTGTGGTGTCAGGACGTTTTGAGGCATATCGCTGCAACGTCGTCGCGCCTGACCATTTGCTGGCCGGTCTCGCGAAGAACGTTATCGAGGTAGGCTTCCACGTGATTAACCGACAAGGAAACGCGTCCGCGTTCAGGGCAAAAGCTGACATGGCAATATGTGGAGCCCTCCGAGACAATGGGTTGAAGAGGCAATCATCAGTTTTTAGTTCCAAGAATGAACTCAATTCCATGACTCTGTCAGGTGTGTTCTGTGCCCTTCTCGTGTGCGTTCCGGTTTTCTACCAACTGTTCCCGGGGATCCAGAGTGAAGAAACCACTGTTGTGTTGGATCTATTGACGCAATTGCAGGAATTGATTGCGTTGACGTACTGGTGGCCATCGGAAGAGGCGGATGGTGTCTCAGATTATTTGTATGTGACAAGTGATAATGGAGCTCAATACCATGCAGACTTGCTGGAAAGGGCTGAGAAGTATGTGACTGAGGCAGACAAGTTTTGCGCAAATTATTGCCAAGGAGTGGGTAAAGGTCGCCCCAGCTTGGACAAGCCGAACCTGCACAGGTTAATCGAGTTGTACAACCACACAATTCCTGCCTTCGGGCATGTACGTCACTTTATGGAACTGGTGTTCGAGAATGCTCATCAACCTTTGAAGAGGTGCATAGTCCGGGGTAATCACCAAAAAGGACATTTGGCGGCCGTGGGTCATTGTTTGGGGAATGATTGGCAAGGGCGGTTGGCGTTGCTGTCCAGCACTATGACACAAACTTCGGATGCCGGACTGAAGATGGAATGCAGGAGAGGCCTTCGACGCTTGCTTCTCGGCGAAGCTTGCAACGAGTTGTCACAGGCTTCGGATGAATTGAAGGGATTCCTGAAGGACACAGATGTTAGTATATCTGATTTATTTGTCAAACCGTTGATGGACGAGATGCGGTCGAATGGGAAGGTCAACCCCGCTTGGACGGGAGATTCCGTACGATGGGAGGGGAATTGTGAAAAGGATGTCAATGAGCTGTCCAGCTGTTGCATATCAGAAACAGAAACGATAGATTCATCTGAGCTTTTGTCGCAGCTTTTGTCACGGGCTACAAACATCCTGGAAAATATCCGTCCAGAATTTGATACGTCAAAGAAGTCGGAAGTCAAGTTGTTCTCGTCTGCTCGGCGCGTTCGCAGAAGCTACTTGAGTGCGTCCCCACGGACGTACTCGCATGACACGATTGAGCCGGGATGTGTCGTCCAGGTTATGTTACCGCGCGGAGGGACGAAGGGATTGCTTTTGCATGCAAATGGGGCGGTCGGATCGTCATTGAACCTGTTCGCTGTTGTTGGGGTCCTGCAGAGAGAGGACGAGAGTCCTCACGCGGCTGTCGTAAGATGCAGAGTGGATGATCGTAAAACTCTGAGGATATCCGCGGAACTGAACTCAGAGTCTATACAGGTGCTCTGTCTCACTGATGGCGTCCGTCGCGTGGCGCTGTACCACGCCTGCTCAGCAAACTCCTGTCACGTATCGAGGGACAACTCCATCAAACACTCTGCCAATGTTTTGGGTGGCGGGGCATTCTACTTTCAGACGAGAAGAAAAGGTTACCCTGCAAGAATGGCATGAAGGGAATAGGGACCTGGTGTTTCAGACGCTGGAAAACCTGATTATTCGCGGAGTGGCGTTTTCTACTGCAAAATTATTAGATTTCAGCACCCATCCCATCTGAATTGAAATTGGGCGGACTTCTGGTTACACGTCTCGCCGATCCTGTCAAGAGTTGGACACCTCGCTCTTCCTTGGCCAATCTACTGCTGACCGAAGGTATCTTTGGACACAAACAACCACGCAGTTCGTTTCGCGTATGAGGGCGCAAGATCGCTGCCATAGGGTCACGGCGGGCCCGCTTGTGGTGTATGGGTGATCAGGATAGCGAGAGATCGCCAGTACTATTGCTGGTGGATGGGGCTGCGAACGGTCGATCTACAGTTGATCGATCTCGATGTCGTCGTGATAGAAAACGCGCTGAAAGTAGGTTGATATGCACGCACGTGCGTTGCATTTTTATCCGCGTATGTCCGCACTATCTGACCATCTTCAAATTCTTGTGATAAGATCGCCTTTGTCTGCGTGCGAACCTGACGGAATTAAAACCGTGTTTGTTTTGTGAAAGTGTTAGATGGATTGTAAGTTGTCGTTAACTCTTCGCGAATCAGTCCGGCCGGACAGGCGTGCTGCACACAGTATCTTACCTTTTTCAGTTTACATCTGCGCTTGTCCCCACAACAGTTGGTCATCGGAACTTGAAGTCATGGTAAACTCAACTCCGTCATGATTGGAAGTGTCACATGGCATCGGCGCCGGAAGTTGAGCAGTTCTTGTTGCGTGAAAGTGTTGGATGGATTGTAAGTTGTCGTTAACGATTTGCGAATCAGTCCGGCCGGACAGGCGTGCTGCACACAGTATCTCACCTACTTCAGTTTACATCTGCGCTTGTCCCCACAACAGTTGGTCATCGGAACTTGAAGTCATGGTAAACTCAACTCCGTCATGATTGGAAGTGTCACATGGCATTGGCGCCGGAAGTTGGGCAGTTCTTGTTGCGTGAAAGTGTTGGATGGATTGTAAGTTGTCGTTAACTCTTCGCGAATCAGTCCGGCCGGACAGGCGTGCTGCACACAGTATCTTACCTTTTTCAGTTTACATCTGCGCTTGTCCCCACAACAGTTGGTCATCGGAACTTGAAGTCATGGTAAACTCAACTCCGTCATGATTGGAAGTGTCACATGGCATCGGCGCCGGAAGTTGGGCAGTTCTTGTTGCGTGAAAGTGTTGGATGGATTGTAAGTTGTCGTTAACGCTTCGCGAATCAGTCCGGCCGCACAGGCGTGCTGCACGCAGTATCTAACCTACTTCAGTTTACAAATGCGCTTGTCCCCACAACAGTTGGTCATCGGAGCTTGAAGCGGCAAGGAGACTGTATATTGCGCTGCGTAGCGTATGTAGATAGGGAGCTAACATAGTGGTAAACCGACTACTGACTCTTGCTCGCAATTCACACTGCTCCCATCCTATATGACAACTGGTACCACGGGTGCGGTGCATTGACCCGATCCTACGTGTGCACATCGCCGACCAGAAACAAACGTTGGATCATTCCAGTCTGTTTGACAGTACCAAAACGCAATAAACTACTGCATGGCCATGCCCAGCGGTTAATCTGGGATGTTTTTGAGATGGATCAGCCCAGCACGTATGGCAGTACCGCCAAATATTACAATGAGGCACTGCCATGCCCAATTGTAAATCTGCGATTTTTTTCAGTTGGCCCAGCGACGGCAAGGTATTGGAAGAGTACCAATAGATTACGGCTTGCAGGGAATTCGGTGCAAAATCAGTATCAAAAATTTTGCTCAAAAAATGTCTTGACTATCATTGGTGCGGCCAAATCAAAAATTAAATTAATCGTAACGTTACGGGCCAGATTTACTTCGTAGTGCACCCCCGCAGCGTCGACCGAATCGGAAGTCCCCGCAGCCGCCCCGAGCGCGGAGTACGTCGTTGACCGCATCGTCGGACACCGTACCGCGCGGGGCGGGATCCAGTACAAGGTCCGCTGGTATGGATATACCGCCTCCGACGACACCTATGAGCCCGCCGATGGGCTCCCGCAACCGTTTATCGATCGGTATTGGCACACGCGCCAACGCGGAGAACCTACGCAGGCATAACGCGACGCTTCGCGGCTTCACACCGAACCGCTCGGACGCTCGCGTTCGCACGCGCACCGCTACAGGATCGAACCGACAAGGGGGCGACGTTCATCGATGGTTTCCGGCCCAAAGCCGTCCGATTTGCGGTTTTCCAGTGTCGGTGCCATCGGCTCCGTCTCGCCCGCGCGCGTGCAATACCGTTCGCGGAACCGGGCTACGATTTTTATTTACCTTAGGAGGGGGGGAAGCGTAGCCCGAAGTACGATTTAATTGCGCAAGTTGGCGAGGAAGAAGAGCACCGATAATCGGTTTCGTTTAATCCGGGCAATGCCCCTACTGTACTACGTAAGGGAGGAGACGCTCGGCAAGCCGGTGTCTAGAAGTGGCGCGAGCGCTTCGCCGAGGGCGCCGGTTCGACGTCGTCGGGCGCGGGGCGCGAGGCCCCGACTGTCGACGAAGACATCGGCGGCGCCGCCAGGCGTTGGCTCACCACCGCAAGGACGCCCTGTACGGAGCGCAACTTTGCGTGATGCTCGGCACGCTCGCGCGTCGCCGCGGCAGAGGATTCCTGTAACACCGCGACGGTCTTCTCGAGCTGCCGAACCCGGAGCATCCAATCGCGCGCCTGCAGTAGCGCCGCCTCGACCGAGGAGGGGGCGTCCGCCCCCTCAAAGGAGCAAGCGTACTGCAGTGCCGCGAGCGCGGCCTCCTCCCGGAGGCGCTCCGGGGGAACTCGACCGAGCGGTTGACTTGTGGGAGGTTTCGGCATCGTTGCTGGTCGCGATACGGTTTCGGCCCCGGTCACCGCGCTTATATGCTGAGTGACCGGGGGTGGGTCCGAAAATCCCGCCTCACCGACGGGACGCCTTAAGTCGCGCCGCTCCTGAGCGACCCCCTTTGGCGAGTCGCTCTGGATGGAGCCCACACGAGTGGACCCTCCGGGAGCGGGTAGCGCGGGCGTAGCGACAGGCGCCACCGTATCGGCAGCGATCGCGAGCGAGGACCCACCACCGTCATCGGCCGGTGCCTCGTAAACGCCGTCCGCTTCAACGGTTCCGTATGCGGCGTCGTCGCCGACCGCGCCCGCTTCGTCGCTGACCCAAGGCGGCATGTCTAACGCGCAGCCGCGGGCCCAGCTGAACCATACGAAGCCCGGCCGGCCGGTCCAGTCCAGGCTTGCCGTGAAGGTCAGTAGCTGTTCCGCGCGCGCCGCGTCGTACGCGGTACCGTCGAGGATTTCCTTGACGCCGACCGAACGGATGAGGGCAATCAGCCCCACCGAGAGGCGGAAGAGCACGCCGCGCTCACCGAGCGGCTCGTCTCGCCTCGCAGCCAACCGGGGGTCGGGGCACCTCGTGAAGAACGGCAACCCCTCGCGGGCAGCCCGAAGGAAGCACAACAACGCGAGCACCGCCCATTCGGACAAGACGATCGCGCGCACAAGCGTGCGCGTACGTTCCGTTTCGGCTGACTCCGCTCGACCGCGTGGCAACCAATGCGCCGCGACGTAGGCCATCGCACTCGGCGTCGGCACGCAAAGGTGCTCCGGTGCCTCGAGGTCCGGCCAGTCCGGAGGGAGCGAAGGATACAGGCCTCGCCGCGCTGCGCTGGGCACCGAGAAAAACTCGGTGTTGTGCCACATGTGGAAGAAGTCATCTGCACGGCGCCAGCGCAGCCGACTCTCCCGCGCAGCGTCCTCGCCCCACCGGCCGCGGTCCGCGATGCTGTACCAGTTGTCGAAAGGGCGCGGGAAGGCCACCAAGCGGATGTCCGGCACGACGCCATCGTAGCGCCTGTACCGACCGAATAGGTTGAGGAGCGTGACGTGGTACAGCTCCTCGCCACCGCACCGGACGTAGAGCAAGTCGCTGCCACCCGCGGCGGGTGTACGGCACGGCACGTGTCGCCATCGGGCCTGCCAAGCGCCCGCCCGATTCTGCTGCGCCACGCTACCCCGCCCGGACGGAGTCACGATGGCATGATTCGCAGGGACTGCCTGGAATCGCGCCGAGTCCAAGAGGCGGCGCCGCACGTATTCGTCGACCGTCATCGGGGGCTTGCGACCGGAAGCGCGTCGCCGGGCTCGCCGCCGCCGGTGGTCCATCGAGGACCCGGGCAGCAGCGACCGGACGGACTTGACGCCACTTCTCAGCCAATTCGGCGCGCTGGGGGTCGTGAAGGCCCGCCCGAGCGATAGCGCCGACCCCCGCTCGGCTCGCGGCGAGAGCAAGACAGCCGGCGGTGCCAGCGTCTCGCGCACAGTACCGAAATCGGCTCTTGGCGACGCCGTGCCCGCGGCAGGCAGCGGCGACATGGGAGGCGGGGGTAGTACCGCGGGGTACGCCGGACCCGCCTCAACCGTCCTTGGAGCCACACCCTCGGAGGGCAGCGGCGAGGGCCAGGTCGGTCGTTCTTCTATCGGTGGCGCAGCGACCGGATCGGACGCATCAGCTCGCGAGCGCGTCGCGGGCTCGGCCAAATTGGTGGTCGACTCTGTTCCGCCGCGGCGAGCGCGCTGCGGCTGAAACGCGGGAGTCGACCCGGGTAACGCCGGAGCCCTCCCGGGGCTCGACGGCGCACCGATCGGAAGCGCGTCCACGGGGGTGTTGCTGTGGTCCATGGTCGGTCGTGGGAAGAGTTGGGATAAAGGAATGTCGTCGTCTGGGGAAGGAATGGAGGAGTGTTGGTGAAGTGTGGGGGAGTGCTGTGTTGGAGTTGGTGGTTCTGGGGGGTTCGCGTGGGAGGAGACAGAAGCCGCGCTATCCGAATCGGACGATATACCCGACTTATATACCGTCAGGTCGGTGAAGAGCCACGAGGCGTGCTCGTCCGCGCGAAGAGGCTTCCGTCCGGTCATCGCACGCACAGGTTGTGGAAGAGATAGAGGGGACCGCTGGGAAGAAAATGTGGTCGCCACGAGAATGTGGCGACAGATAAGGAAGGGGGTCTGTGGTACAACGACCGATCCGCGGTCGGTGTACAGTAGGAGCGGCCGCGCGCAGCGGGCACGGGGCACCGTGGCCCACGTGTAATACGTATGATTACCGAACGGGCGCAGCAAGTGACAGGTGTACGCTTGGGTACACGTGTAGTGTAAGGAACCGTGTGGGGATAATGCGCGCGCAGTGTAAGGCAAGCGCGTAGTGTGAGGATCCGTGCGGTGGTGTAATGACGGCGCTAGATTTTCAATCGCGTACAGTACCTGGTCCACAGTAAGTGACAGGTACTGTATTGGACAGGTGTCCCGGGCGTCCCTCTGAGGGGTTAAGACCTGGACACCGTCCTCGCAGTAAACACGGGGGGCAGACTTGCCCCCCTCCCTTTCGCGCCTACGTACTGCCGTTTCGGTATTCTCTCGCGCGTTGGCTTCTAACCCGTTACCGGTCGTCTCCGATCTAGCACCTCGGGACGACTGCGCGTAACCGGCCAGTGTGCCACTCCCTTTTCGCAAGTCCGACCGTTCGGTAACCGCGCGCCGCGCGTCTCGCGTCGCGAGCTCCCTCGGCTCATCCTCCGAGCCTCTCGCCCGCTAGGGTTTGAGGAGAGTTGTACCACACCGGCAGTCACATGCTTTCCGTGATCTTTGACTGCTAGTCGTCTTCCGCCATGGTGTGAGGTAGCCGATGTGAAAGTGCGAATCCGTTTCCCGTGCTCTGCCAGCACACTAGTCTCATCCCAGTTCCACAGCCTATTTGGGTCTTCAAAAATGCCCGGGTGCTTTTTTTCTATTTGTAAGAGAACATCTTTCAATGTCGTAACATGGGCGAGGTTTTCTGCTCCTAGACGAGCGGCGGTAACATTCTCGGAGTTTCGATACGTTAGAGATCGATTTCGGGCACGACAGGAGCGGATAGCGGCGGGGAGGGAACATTATTGCGAAATCCGCGACGGCCGTCGTTGGATATTTTCGCTTGAATGCTTTGTATTGTACGAATATCAATTGCAAATCCTTTTTGGGACGCCTGGATAGCCTTGTGGCACAATAGTTCTTCCTCGGCGTCTTCGAGAACTTTTTTCGCCCTGCGAAGTGATGAAGGGGGTTAAGCAACTTTGAAAGTGCTTCCTTCTGACCCCCCTCATAGGCGCTTTTTATGCGCTGAACTGTAGAGCGGCTCACATTCGATATTCCGGACGTCTCTCTGATGCTCCTTTGCGCTTGGAGTAGCTTAAGGGCTTTCTCTCGCTTTTTGTTCTCATCCTTTCTTCGCTGTGTCTTCTTTTTGAAAGCTACGGCTTGAGACCGCATTGAAGGCGGCATTTTCAACGCACATTCGCGTTTGGGGAGATCTATAGAAGGCGCGCAGTGAGTATATGATGTCTGGAAAGTTTTGGCGCAATCAGAACACTCCTTTACTTTTTATGACTAGAAATGTGAACGTGTTGCATAGAAAAATGGTGTCCCAAATTAAGCCCTGTACCAAATTGAGCCCCTGAGAACGGTACCCTTAAAGGGTACCGTTGGTACCCTTCCCCGAGGGGGCAATTTGGTAATTATTTTGACGGAGCCTAACAAGTGTTTTATGGCACTATCCGGGGCTACCAAAAAGCGTCTGCTACAGCCAGTGGGATTTCCATGTGCCATAGAAGACGAAAGGACGAGGACGAAAACTGTCGTGCAAACCCCGCTTATCGCGTGGCGGCTCGCTGTCCCTTGTACAATCAAGGGAGGATTTTGTGAGCTGCCAAGAGGGGGTGGGCGTCTCTTCGCCCACGGTACAAAGAAAGACGAATCTTTTACTTTGCAATACCCTCCTTCTCCCGTTTCTTTTACAAGGGGGGGAGAGGGGTAAGGACAGATATATTCGCAAGCAGCGAGCGTCCAGTCGGCGGCGCTAACCGCCATCGGCTGGAACGCAAATCTAATAAAGGAATGAATTTTGGCCCGATTTTGACACGTGGCGTTCGGGGCGTGAGCGCGTGCTCGCGCTACTGTATATGGTGCATACCCATCTTGCGCGCCCCCTGCCCCAATGACTCTCTCTTTCTCTCCAGCGCCTTTTTCTTCCGCGGCTATCCAACGGCTCACAGCGCGCGCGTGCTACGACAAAAATAACCCGGTTGAAGCCATTTGACATTTTCGCACACGTGCAGAAAGGGCTCAAATGAGAAAAAGGGGCAATTTGGTAATTTTAGTTATGAACCGGAAAGTGACAACGGAGATTGCACAACCTCATCGTCACCGCCTTTATCCTTCCTGAAGGCATGCTTCGAGAGTGTACGGCTCATTGCCGCACCATAACTCGCCCCAGACGTGGGCGACAAATGCTCGTCGCGTGCGGAAGAGAGCGGGATCTGGTTTACTGATCCCGACGTTGACTTTACACAGCCATTTTCACCCGACAAAGGCATCTGTACGCGCTTGCGTTCCCGTTCTGCCTTCTTCTCACTTTTGAGTCGCCTTTCCGTAGCTATTTTTACGTCTCTCTCTTTTCGGCTTTCAATTATTTTGTCCAAAGTCAGATAGAGAGCAGGTGTCCCTATTTGCAAATCAACACTTTTCGGACGACTTGCGGTCGAACTCCTACTTTTCGAGGACCGTGTGCTTGTCATAAGGATTTTGTTCACACTCCTGCTCTTGCTCAACAATATTTCAACATCATGGAGTCCTGATGTGGGGTCATTCTCTGCCTCCACAATGTTTTTGAGATTGCGAAAAGTCTGATTGTCAGGGTTGCGAGTTCTATTAGCGACATTTACTATAAAGCTGCCTGGCAATTTTTCGAGTCATATGACACCGCATTTGGTCCTGGTCTCTTAAACCTGTCGGGAAATGAAAAGTTCATTGCCTGTAATCCCGTCTTTTCGAAGCTCAACTTAATCTATCAACAGTGATATCACTGTAAGCCAATGTCGCCACCATCAGTTTTGGAGGGAATAGCATGTTATTTCGGTCTGTTACAATGGCAAGATCCATCCACTCATTACATTCTTATCCTTTACAATGAAAAAGGGTGGTATTTTCTGACCAGACGCAGAAACAGCCACCACAATTGTAATATGCTTGTTGTTTTTTCTAGCTTGAAAAGCCACAAACCCGCCATGATTAGTAAGTGAGGACCCAAATACTTTAGTTCTCACTCCATATTGGTAGTATGCAGCTGTCTCGTCGAGGTTACAAAGACGCGTCGGGTCCCTGAATATGCTTGGATGGGAATTGTGAACTTTTTCAATGCATCAGAGAACGTTGCAACGTTTTCTGAAGCATTGAAAAAAGTTATTGGCAGCTGAGAATTTTACACATATGTCATGACATATGTGTAAAATTCTCAGCCGCTAATTTTGCCACAACTTAGTTCTCACTTTTTCGGTAAGTGATGTCTCTATTCACTGTCCGCTAGTGCCGAATGGTGTCTTGAGATGGGCTGCCAGATTACGTGCCAAATCCTGGACGCCCATCAGACGCTATCTCAGTCATAATATTCCGCACATCACTATTTGAAAGTGCGAAACCCTTTTCAGTTGCATATAAAATCCTTTTCTTAATCAAACTAGACTCTTGTTCTCTAATAACTGGGCGGCGTCCTCTGCGATGAGCTTCGGGAGATAGGAGGGCGTCGATTTTCGATTCATCATGCTCTTGCAGAGCGTGATAAATGTGATCTACTGTTGCCCGGGGTATTTGTGTCGCTCTCACGACGACGGACCTTTTCATACCTGTACGAAGGAGCGCGGTGGCCTTCTCTCGCTGTGTTTTTGTCAATGCGTCGCGTTCTTGTCTTGTTTTTTCAATCGCACTCTGTATTCGCATGGAGAGTCCCATGACTCACGCAATTCTGGAGTTGAAGTCATGATGTCGGTGCTACAGGAGAGAGGTTGATGAAGGTTGGGACGCCGTGGCGTAGCAGGAGTTTGAATTTTGCCGGACTTCTGCAACGCAGGGCAACGAGGGAGGACGTACTAAGTTGTACGAGTAGTGTTGGCATGTGGACGGAGCGTTTTGGAGAATCTGGAAGGGGAAGACTAAAAATTACCAAATTGCCCTTTTCAGGAAGGGTACCCTATTTAGTGCTACCCCCTGTAGCGTGATAAAATACCGTAGGCACTAAATCGGGTTTGGCACAAGAACGGTAACGTAACAAGAAGACTGTATTTAAATACGCAAACCCATCAAGGTCGTCTGTTTCTGCCTCTTGCGTGGCTTGAGAGCCTCAAATATGATGCGTCTGGCCTTGTGCAAATGTGAAGACGCATCAGGTTGCGAGAGAGCTCCCGCTGCCGCCTCTAATTTGTAAGAAATCATTCGCTGTTTCGATCAGGGAGAGAGAACGAGACTGACTATAGTCAGATAAAGTGATGGAGGAGATTTATAATGCTATAGCATTATAAATCTCCTCCATCACTTTATCTGTATGCTATGCTTCAGTTCGCCCAGATGAAACACACCCAGACCCATCTATTTCCTCCATAATTCTCTCCACATCTTCTAGAGCTTCTGTCTTTATGGACTCTCGGACTTCTCTTAAATCCTCTACCATAACCCAATCATTAATATTACTTTCATTTAACGTGGCAATATCAGCGGCATCCCTTGGTCATTAACATTGCTCACTGTCGAATGACCGGTATCCGGATTGGGCTCCGCCACGGACCAATGCGTCTTTTGACACGTTTCTTTACTCTATCTGTTCTGTGCTTGTAGATTCTCGTTTTTCTCTCGAGAGCAGGTGCTCGGGGTGCTGCCTTATACTACCGCTACTTGGCGCCGACGGGCCCTGGAGGGCAGAATACCGCGCTACTGTCAGCGCTGTCTCTGTATCGCTCAGCAAGGATTGAACAGACAGTCGCACACCGGTGGTTGAGCCGACACTCAGGGTTCTCTGTGATCGGCGGAGTCTGCCGTGGGGTCGGTCTTGCTGGACGCGAGCTTGAACACCGGGCGTTCCACCCAAGACTTAGACGAGAGTCGAATGCGGTGCGTTCGCATGAGCGACATCAGCGAGCCAGACGCGTTTTCCTTCATCATAGCGTCGGCTGGGTTTTCGGCAGACGGTATCCACAGGACTTCGCTCAGCTCTCGTAGTTCGCATGATTGACGCAGCATGCACAGGTCGATCAGCAGCCGTTTCTCCGTAGTGGCGTTCATTCCGACGAGGCTGTCGTACAGCGACTTGGAGTCGGTGTACAGGACGAGAGGGATGGTCCTACCAAACATTTTGTTAAACGCCGTGCGCAAGGTGCTCCCGTAATCGAAGGCGTGTACTGCCGCGAACAGTTTTGCTGCGAGCACGCTTCGGGTAACCCGTTTCGACTTCACGCTGGTGTAGTGTACGACGTTAGCGTTTCCTTCGTCATCCATTATCGCGATCACGTATCCCAGTTGGGATTTCAGGTCCGGATTTCCAGCGAAGCTTGCTTCTGCGAAGACGGCCAATCTTGCCGAAGGAATGCCAATCTTGACGAACGTCAAGCCAAAGGGAACTTCTTGCTTGGCACGAAGGATCACCTTGTTCAGCGACTTGGCTGCGTTCCTATCAGAGTTGACGAGCTGGGAACAGTACGCAAATGCGAAGGTTAGGTCGGGGCGGCATACGGCCTCGACGTAAGCGCCGCGTGCGCGTTGGGCGACGAATTCGGACTTGTCCACAGTATCTTCGGTGATAGTTTCCAGCTTTTGTAGGTTGTCAGGTTGGGCAAGCGTGTATACACGCTTGCCCAACCTGACGGCATCTATAGATGCCGTCGCGCAAGCTTATTTCGGCGCCGTTGACGGAAACCGTGCCGCCTTCTCTCAACATTTGCGTTTTCTTGCCATCAAAACGTGTAGATGAGGAGGCTTCGAGCTTGACGTAGGCGGGGTTTCCAGCGGTTGCTGTGTCGTCTGTTTGTAGGTAGGTAAACCGTCGGGCTACTTTGGCGGACTGGTGATCGCCAGAAATACCACATGGGGTATACAGGAAGCATGGGTCATGAAGTGACGCGGTGAGGTGCAGCTTATCGCAGTGATGCGCGTGGTAGGTGCGAAACCAATGAATTCCGGCTTCCGGGATGCCGTAGAGCGGGCGATCGACGCATAGGAGCGTGCCAGGGGGAAGGTTCAGGATTGAGGGTGGTCGCACGAAGATCGGGCGTTGGGTTCGAGTCTCTGATTGTACGTAGGCCTGGGAGATATCTCGGGTGAAGAACTGCAGGTCGGAGTCCATGGAGCAGAGTTCCAGCAGAAGGCGCTGAGAGGAGCGCTGCACAGTGAGTGCGTGGGTCAGGAGGCCGTGATTCTTGTCGTTATATGCTTGCACGACGAGACGAGATTTTTCCTACGCGGTTGGCTTGCCTTCGTTCTTGACTTGGTCGCAGAAGCGTGCTCCGTAGATGCGGTGGCCCTCCGCGTCGGAGGCGGGTACGAGATTGAATACGCCGCGTTCGACGAGGTTGTTGAATTCCACGGTGCGTGACTGTGCGAAGCGAGTGGTGTATGGAGATTGCTGCTGCGCATGGTGCGTGAACATAAGGGCGGCGTCTGGTGTCTCGATTTGGTCGGTGTGGACGTGAGTATCCTGGACAGTTGTACTGTTTGCTGGGGTATCCATACTTAGAGTATCCGACGGTGTTGGGTTTTGTTCCTGCGCGTTCGGTGCAGTAAGAAATGGTTTCACCACAGTACTGCGAAACTTGGTCGGCCCCGACGGCAGCAGGACCGTGACGTCCTCACCGCTGACATCCAGTAGCGAGTGTGGACCCTCCCATTTGTCCTTGTATGGGCGATACACAAGTACGTGTGCACCGATGGGAGTGTTGTGGATGTCGGTGACTACCGGCCCGTTTCTTGCCCTCATCGCGTCGCGGACTTGTCGGGAGGCAAAGTGTCGGGAAATAGCTGTCGTTGCTTTGCGCAGTGCAATTGCGCGTTGGTACGTTGAAAGAGTCGGCTTGTCGGTCGGTAAACCGAGACGGGGCAGGGCGCCGAAGACGAGCAGAGTCTGCACGAGGTCGTTCGGGCCGACACAGTCGTTGACGGCTTTGGCGGCCAGTTGCAGAGCTGTCTGCTGGTCTTGGTCTGGAGCCTCTTGGCGAATGATATTGAATGATCACCGGATGGCGAGTGGTACCGCTCGACTATTGTCATTGAGTTCGCGGACTCGACGGGGATGGACTTTGTCCGGATGTGGAGCATGTCGGCGTTGGCCTGGAGGGCGGAGGCCATGAAGTTCTTGCCAGCGTCATGTGCTATCACATCAGGCGGGCCTAGATACACGTCGATCCAGCACATGCGAAGGGCGTTCCATATCGTCTCGGCAGACATAGATGGTAGCCAACGGGCGGATTGGAAGTGAGTGGCTTCATCGACGACATGAAGTATCGGCTTGTTGTCAATGTAGAATACTTCGGTGTACACAGTGTGATTGAAGTCTTTGTCATCCCTGAGGGTGAATTTGAATCGGTGGGCCTTCTGGGCATAGGTCTGGCAGGGGCCGCATGAGCGTTCGATCTTCGAAGGTGCGCGGCGGGTGTCTGTGTCGATGGTATTGATATCAGACTTCTCGAGGAGCTTCATCAGCTTGTCGGTGGACGGGTGTCCGAATTGTCGATGGAGACGTCGTAGTTCGACGTCAGTGAACATACACGACACGTGTGGGTCCCAGAGAACAAACGGGTGCCCATTTCCGCGGACGACTACCGCGTGTTGGCCGGATGCTGGGTGAATGAGCCTGTCATCCAGGTTGTTGAGGTACAGGCCTAAACGATCCATGTTGTCGATCGAAGGCAGGACAGGAACGTCTGCTGAAACGACGTGAATATCGAATGACAGCCAGAGATCACCGACTGGAAATGCCACTTGTGCGGTACCTTGCGATTTTTCCGACCCCATTCCGAAGTGGCATCGCGCAACGCGAGTTGGATCGATATTTGGGTTACGGCCTGTGTGTTCGCAGTAGGCCAAGTATTGAGCCTGACCTGCACTGCTGCCGCGCGCAAACCCAGTGTCTACCATGACGCCTTTGAAAGCGCCTCCGTAGCGCGGTTTGGGCACCTTTGCCGTCAGAGCATGACTCACGGTGAAATTCTGCAGATGTGAAGCGAATGATGTGGAGTAGTCCGTGTCTTCGGTATTCGCAATGTGCGAAAATGACACGTTTTCGTCGCGTGGCGTGTCGTTGGTGTCGCCGTTGATTTCGATTATGTGGGCTGTCACGTTCTCTAGGGCGTCTGCCAGGTCTTGTTCATCGGCATCCGATTCGTCGTCGGCGAGGAACGCGACGAATTGCAGTAGGACTTTGTTGCCCCGGAATGCTTGCAGTCGCTCCTTCTAGAGATGGTTGGTAGACCAACAGCCGGGGCGGTTGCACACGAAACATTTTTTCGTCTGACCTGGGCCGCTTCCCTTCGGGGTGCCGTTGCGGGAAGTACTGTGTTAGCCATTGCGAAAGTATCGCCTCTCAACGTGGTGGGCGGACGGTTGTACTGAATGTAGCGGTGTACGAGCCAAAGTGTCGAGTGAGGCATGTAGGTCCGAGATGACGCCTTGAACATTATCGGCAGGCTTGTGATAAGCTAGGCGGCAGGACTCCACGTCGCGAACAGCGTTGAGAAGCTTGTTACGAAGAATCGTGTCGTTTCGGTACTCGTGCGGTAGCGACGTTTGAATATCCGAAAGTTTGCCGATCAACATCTCTAGGCAGGTAGAGCTTGACGCCGTCCAATTGGTCAAAACTTTGCCGTTGAGTGAGAGCGCGTCCCATTCCTGAAGGAGTGCGCGGGTTCGCTCGGGCGTCTGAAAACGCGACTTGATCGCGATGGAGAGATCCTTGAGGTCGAGGTTGCGCTGTTTGAGACCGTCGAAGTAAAACTGACTGTGGTATAACTGCCTTCGTCCCGACCACTCGGAAACGAGGGGGGTTAGAGGTAAGGGAGCGCGCGACGCTGGATAACCCACGCGCGAACGCAAACCGTACGGAAGGACTCGAAAAGAGGGAAGGCTCACGTGGCCGGTGACGCGCAGCAGGTCGGTGGTTTTAGATCCGGACGGGCGGTCACGGGCTAGAAGCCTGAGACTAAAAGGGAAACCGGAACGGGATAGCAATTAGCCGTAAAGGGAAAGGAGGCGAGTCTGCCTCCCGTTTACTGGAACGGGACAGGTGCCCCCGGTCTTAACCCCCAAGTGGGACGCCAGGACACCTGTCCGGCTACAGTAGCTATTACTTACTGTATACCAGCTACTGTGCTAAATTGGCTAATTTGTGCTATTAACTATTTATTACTAATTACTTACCGTCCGGATCCTACATGTGTAACCAGCGGGGTACTACTGTACTCCGCACCGACCGTGTGCTGTAAATATAACTCCTTACAGTTCTTCTCGCGCTTACAGGCCATCGTACTGTATCCCGGGGCCGCAGCGGTGGTGCCGTTGCCTTCGCGCCGTTGTACTACACTGACGAGCAGCTCCTGTCAGCATGATTGAGAAGGCCCGACGTCGGTCTGTTTCGGGTATGTCGGCTTGGTCGCAAAGTTCGGTAAACGGCATGAACTTGCGGTCGTAGTTATCGGTGGTGGATCCGTTGTACTTGTCACCGTCGCGGGGGTAGGCCTTGAAGAGATTGGCCATATTGCCGCGTCGCGCGGATGTTGCGCCGCTTCCGTCACGGGACGAGTGTCTGGCCTGGTGGTTGTCGAGCGCCGCTTCTTCGTCTCGACTGTCCGGTGAAGGGCGTATATCGCCTGGAGACGGTTCGGCTTGGCCGGGGGCGGGATCGGGGTCAGGGCGGTTGTCGGCTTCAGACGATATTTCTTGTGTGTCAAGGTTCGAAGGGTCGTCCGGTGGTCAGGGCAGGTCGTCCTGTACAACCTTGTACAGCGCGTCTGCGATCAATATATTACGTCCTTTCTGCACGTATACGCCACGTTGGCGCAGGAGGTCACGCAAGTTGCGTCGCGTGTCGGAGTGCACGACCTTGAAGTCTTCAATGCTAAAAGTGCGGAAGTCATCCGCGAAAAACTCGGAGAGAGAGTCACCACGCCATTTCTGCGCCTCGTAGTTTGAGAAGCAGTGTGAAGCGAAGGCTTTCTTGTCTTCGAGCGTCGCTTCTGCGGGAAGGCCGTTGTGGAAACGCACGATGTCACCGGTCCCTTCGTTTGCCGCCATCGCGGGTCGTTCTTTCCGATCTGTGCGCTTGTCAGCGAGACTGATCAGTGTCGAATGACCGGTATCCGGATTGGGCTCCGCCCCGGACCAATGCGTCTTTTAACACGTTTCTTTACTCTATCTGTTCTGTGCTTGTAGATTCTCCTTTTTCTCTCGAGAGCAAGTGCTCGGGGTGCTGCCTTATACTACAAAAACCGGTCCCCATTTCTTGAACACGTCTCCCAAACTTTGAACGGTCCGAAAATTACCAATATTTAGCTTTTTGACCATTACAGGTCGCAAAACGAACAAAACTTCCAACTTTAAACTGTCTTACTTCCAAAAGCCTGCGCTTCATCAGCCAAATGACCTCAAAATCATACCTGGCCGTCTTTTTTGGTCGGAAAGCTTCCATTTGCTCATTCGCGCCTTTTTCGAACAAAAATTGCCGCCACAAGCCCTCGGCTCTGCACACAGATCGCCACAGCACACAACACTCACGTTCCTCAATTACTGCACCACATCGAGTTCCCGCTCCACATGTCAAAACAATTGCGTCGTGAGAAGCGCGCAAAACGCCGCATTCATGAGGCATTCAATGCAGTGATCGCTGGAAGCTCTTGCCGGGATGGCGCAAAAATAGCACTGCTCCCAGTCTCTACGTTCCAGTACCAGTTTCAGAAACACATAACATCTGAAAGCATGTCACAAAAACCGAAGTTTGACGCTCGAAACGCCCTGACAGAGAAGGAAGAGACTTCCATCGTTGAGCTGGTAAAAATATATATGCGTCTCAAGCCCGACCGCTCACGCGCTCCGATGTTGCCGATGCCGTGGAAATCATTGTCAAACACATGACCCCCGAGCGCCGCGAAAAAGCGCCGTTCAT
Organism: Chondrus crispus; assembly: GCF_000350225.1. NCBI lineage: Eukaryota > Rhodophyta > Florideophyceae > Gigartinales > Gigartinaceae > Chondrus > Chondrus crispus. Next base: position 39,158 of record NW_005179093.1, on the reverse strand, counting down.
TGCTGATCGTTCAGGGAAGAAATCCATAAGGAACTCCGAGACTCGTCATTAAAGTGTGATAAAAATTGGCAAGGCTTCACGTCAAGACGCCTTGCGGTACCGAGCCACAAACGCACACAACCTCACCACCCACTTTGCAGAATTGGAATGCATAATCAAAACCTTTCATATTGATAGTTCAAGGATATTTAATATCGACGAAACCGGATGTCCTCCCAACCGAGATGCCAGCGGGCGTATGCGGACAAAATCGTACTGTGCTACAGGCGTGGTCTCCCAATACAGAGCTGCGTTCTTCAAGAATGTTCATCGTGTAACTTTGCTGCCTGCTATTTTTGCGTGCGGAAGTGTGGGCACCCCAACCTTCGTGGTTCAGGGCGCATCTGTGGCCTACCGAGTCATGAATGTCGATGGCGCTGATCTGCTAGAATCCTGTGCTGACTGTTTTCCTCCTCATGCGAACATCACGACTAGACGGGAGTTAGCGGGCGTTGACAAGCACTGGAAGGTCAAATCAGCCTATCTGAGGCAATAAAAAACCTGCGCAAATGTTTTGGTCCGGGCCAGCAAAAAATGTGTCATAAATGTAGCAACGCTTGCTAATTTCATGTCGCGATTTTGCACATTTTTTACCAATGACGCCATTGGCTAGAAAGCAGCTAGTTATGGCACAGCGGCTCTACCTGGCCCGTGGCGGTAGATGACTGGCTGGAGCGGCACATGGAGTAGGTCTTGCAGGGCCAAACTTTATTACATTGAGGTAATGATGAGACGGTGATCATCGCTGCATCTGCGCAGCCACCGACGACTACGTTTTGCTGCTCCAGGGCAATGACAATATGTGTCCATTCGCAGCCCCAATGCAGCACTAGACGTATTGCCGCGACCTACTCTCAGTCAATGGAATGTTAGTCCAGTGCCTTTTTTGCAAAGGTGATCTCACCCCGTTTGTCCAGAAACGGTCCCATCCCGAAGGATGAAACCGATAGCGGTTCTAGCGGCGTTCACATCACATTTATTTGTAGCAACCGAAGAGTATTGTTACGGCTACATACACTACATCTACTCCGTCTAAATACCGAAATACCGCGGCAGTGGTTCATTGCGCTTCCGTTGAATACAATAATCAACGCTAAGAAACATAACAGGAGAGGTCAGTTACGGTCACAGTACGTCATGATGGTGGATTAGAATTCTGAGAGACTAAGGAGGGTGTACTGATGGCTTACTTGATCCTGAGTTAGACGATGGGCGGGTTGACCTGCGGTGAGACAAGGAACGCTGTGACGATTGGTCAGAACAGTTCTTCGACACTTTCAATGTGTTAGAGAATGTGCGAACGTACGTTAAAGCTTTGTAGCTAATCGCAAAACGGTATTGCCTAGAGAAAGCGCTCACTTACCCAACGTGTGCAGCGCACTCGTGTCTCGGCATGAGATTTCAACCGAACACGCAACTCGCGGAAATGAAACTGTCAGAAAAGAGGATGTGTGGTGGGTCAGGACTGCGGACGAGGGGCGTGCAGAGAGTTAGATCTGGTCCTGGAACTATACATGCAGTACTCAGAAAAGGCGGTAGTTTGATATATCAAACTACCGCCTTTTCTGAGTTCGAGCAGGGCATCTGAGTGAAAATCAGTTACATTTTCATGGGCACGTGTCAATAGCAGAATATAGGTTCTGAAATCTCAATTTGAAATTACCGAATTCGGTATGGCATGGTTGCCCTTAATGACAGCCATGCATTGAGCTTTTTTCGTGCGGTATCACATCAAAATGCGAGTAGGAGCATCTCATTCCAATATTTGTTCGGAACATGATGAGATATCGTCCTGCAATAGCTCTGGGAATGTACAGCTATACGTCCTTGCGTACTTGTTCATTGCCCTGCAGAAATTCTTTAAAGCTTCTCGGCACTCACAGCCTTCACCTTTACACTCCTGCGTGACTGACAGAGTCCGTGATTGTGCAGGCCAGCGTCGTGCCCGGGACTCTGACCTGTATGGAGCACTACTCACCGATTCACTTTCCCGCACCGCCTGTACAGAGTCGGTGTGTGAGACGGACTTAGAAGCAGTCCTGCGCCTGGCGACCACTGAGAGGCTCCTTGCAAGGATGTGTTCTTGTCGCGCCTGTTCAGTGGAGTTTACAGAAGAAACCATCTCTTTGTCTTGTTGCGGGAGGGAATTCTTCACGTGATTGACCATTTCGTTCGGATAACCATCGATGATGCGAGGGATCGTTTCCTGAACTTTCTTGAACCTGTCCAAAGCCATCCAATTCGCGATGGAAGGCATTTCATACAAGTAATCCGATGTCACGAGGAAGCGGATATTACTCAGAACAAGTTTTGCTGCCTCGCGGAGAGCATTATCCACGACTGGAACACGGCCAAATGCTTGTGTGGAACATTCGTCGGGGAGACAGAATGCCCCGGCGTTGACTGTGATTGTATCCTTCTGTTTTTTGTGGCTGGAAAGACTCAACACAGTAAAGCACAACTGACGGTCGCCACTTGTCAAGGTGATGTAAGGATATATCATTTCTTCGCAGTTCTTGAATCCCATATATCTGGCCTTGCAATCCCATGCTCGAATAACTTGCTGAACAGCAAAGCCAATACCCTGTGACGTCTCCCTATTGACCTCGTAGTTCTGCAATACCTTCTTTCTCTTGTCACATGGTGATCCTTGTTTCCTGGCGTGACAGTTCATAACTACTCCCACATAGATTAGGAACATCATTGCCTCGAAGGAAGTTGCGGGTGAAGTAAGGAATCGTGGCTCTTTCACAGTATTCCTTTTGGAACTCGTGTTGCTAAAAAGCGTACACTGGAGACCTCTAGCATTGAAGCTGTCGCCGTTAATGTCGCTTATGATTTCGAAGATTTGCCAGGGTATAGTATCATTGCCTCTCCCGCAACCAAGAAGCGCCTGCACGATTGCATAGACTTGTGCGACTTGACGTTGATTCATTTTTGATTTGCGAACCTCTGCCTCGGATACATTTTCGGCTCCCAAAGATTGTAAGTAGTTCTTTGCAGCATCGGTCTCAAGATTATTCTCCACCCAATCCGCGATATCTCCAAGTTTCGGTACCACGTTCCCAGTTTGCTGGATTACGGCTGCTCGCACTACCTGTATGGCTTTGAGGCGCTTCCGGAAGGAAGACGTTTTCGCTTGAGTAGGCATGTTTATCACGTGTGATACTTAGATGGGGACAGGAACGGATAGCAGTAAGAGGAGCAGAACAAAAATGCAGGCTTATGTAGAGAACGAAAAGACGTTGTGCGCGATAGTCGATGAAGTTTCTTAAACGGACAGCAAGAGAAGGAGTAATCCAGTAAAGCAACCGCTTAGGTCTTCTAGGTTTCCACTTGAGGTTTCCACGCAATATTTCCACTTGACGGGTACTCCAACCCACGGTGACGCGTCCCCTACGCGCGGAGGGGGCCAATTTCAGCACTCTTCCACCACCCAGACCCTTGGGTGATGGTGACAAGATCCGTTCGGGGTACCCCTGCAGCCAACTATTGTTGACTATCGGCGCAGTCCTCCCCTTATGAGAAAATGTCAATGTTCTAGTTTAGCGGCTAAAGCCACTGAATAGAGGACGACCTAGTAGAAGTAGTGGTCGATAAGAAGGAACAGGGGCAACGCAAAACGCAGCGCGAGCGGTCTGAAAGGTAGAAGGTGACACCACGGCCAGCATGAGCCTGCAGGCACCTTGGTGGACGCGCGTCCCTGACACCTGATATGCACATCGACACTCGATGTGCAAGTAAAATCGGCCAAAAAATTGCCCAAAAATATGACCTGATTTGCACATCGACACTCGATGTGGAAATCAAATCGTCCAAAAAATTGCGCAAAAAAAGGATTTGATTTGCACATCGACACTCGATGTGGAAATCAAATCGTCCAAAACATTACGCAAAAAAAGGATTTGATTTGCACATCGACACTCGATGTGCAAATCAAATCGGCCAAAAAATTGCGCAAAAAAAGTATTTGATTTTCACATCGACTATCGATGTGCCCATCCGGTGCCTGGGTCGAGCGTCCGAAAAAACTTGACTGTTTTTTTGGCCGCACACCACACCAGCGCTCCACTGGGGATGTCCAGGCATGTCATCTGTCATGGGGCATCCCGGGCCGTTGATTTTGGGTCTGTAGAGCGTCTCCCGATAGCTTAATCGCCCCTGTGTAGACGCATTTCTGTCCAAAAATCGTCCTGCTCCTCCTACCCCTTTGACCTCACTCGACCCTTTTCCTCTCTAGCACTTTTCTTCTTCGCACCCTACCGGCGCGCCTATACCGAGTACTTGCACTGCGTCTGCTCGCCCTTTCCGACCACAGTTACAGTCTCTCTTGCTTCCAGGTCCCGAACGCGTCGCAAACCCGTCTATCGTTTCTCGCGGAGAGCATCTCTCCGTGAGATGTTGTAGTAGACCACCTTGTACTCTAGCGTACACGTACACAGATGCCACGAAGTAAAGCTTCACTCGAACCGCTAAAGGGATTTCTGCGCTGGTTTTGCTCCCTTTTTCAATAACAATATGTCTATGGAGCATAAAGCAGCTTCACACCCCTCTTGAAAGGGAACAACTGGCTTATTTCTATTTAGATATTGTCCAAGGGAGATAGAAGAGGTAGGGGAATGAATACATCCACATCGTCTCAGTCACCAATCCAGAACTGCTCACTGATATATAAAGGAGTCTCCAAAAACGACCACGGTTACTCAGATAGATAGTGACTCCTTTCTACATCAGTGAAAAGCTTAAAGTAACGGTAACACTAAGTAGCTTAAGATCAATTGGTGGGATTTCAATGCGAAACGCGGATACGGGTCCAATTAGATTGTTCATGTTGGGGTCTCCGTCCTGGGACCCACGCGTTTTCTCCCATTTCATTTATAAAGGGGGGGAGCGTTGGGGGTCATTTTACCATAGGCCTGTTGCACTTACCAGTGTGGCAACTATGATTAAAAGACCAGTCATTCAATGACACCTGAGTTACTGTCAAAGCATTCCGGACTGTGGCAACTGTGATTAAAAGGACAGTTATTCAATGACACATGACTGACTGGCAAAGCATTCTGGACTGGAAGATGTAGGTAGATTTGTAGCCCATGCCCTACTGGAAAAGTGCACGTGCAAGTCCCATGGGACTTAGACTCTGAGCAGAACTGTGATCCATAAATGTGACCGTTACGAAAATGGTGATTTCACATTAATGATATATATATGTATATACTGACTACGTTCGAATGGTTACCCCAACTCTTTAGTCTTCGGTATTTATTTCAAACAAATTTCTCAAGTATCACTTTCCGAGGGAAATTAACAGAGGACGATACCATCCACCACTTGATAATGGTATCAGATCTTTTCAATGGCCTCCAATTCGGGAGTGATATAGAGGTCTACTATACCTTGGAGAATGAAGAAGAAAGTAAGGCATGGTTCCCAGCAACAGCCATTAGTCTCAACTACCTTCATGACGATCGAGGAGAGGTGTTCAAGGGGACTATTCAATACAAGGCTTCGTTTGGATTCAGGGCATGTAAAAGCAAGGTGACTTTCAAGGAGGGAAACGAGTTTGTACAAGATGGACAAAAGTTTAGCTGGAGACTCAAAGATACATCCGTGCGATTGGATATCACCGCAAGCTCTGGCATGGCAAGCGGAGCGATGGATGCAGATGATATCGACTATGCTCCAGGTAGTTCCATGGTAGAAAAATGCAGGAAGCTCAACCATACTGTAATAATATGGATCCTTCCGGTTCGGTTTTTACCCCGTCACGGAGGGGGTGTCCACGGCAGCGGTAAAATTACAACACCACCAACCTGTCTTTGAGGGCGGCGGTTATGACTCCGGTAAACGGACGAGTGGAATTGCGACCCCGGAGGGGATAGGGCTCAATGGGCATACGCTTCCACCAGGCGGTGGAACGACCAAACTGGGGAGCGTGTGCTTCCGGCCCTCAAGAATAACCCGTGCGGGACGATCTCCCTCTTTCTCCTAAGTTCTCGCCCCGGGGGTCGCTACCCCCTTTTTACTCTGGGAGCGTACTGCCTCGGCCCCTAAGTACGTCGACCTCCGGCGACCGGGCAGTACAGTAGTGATCCACTTCTACTTTGGATCACTACAGTGGAGTACCTCTACTGTACTCCACCGGGGAGTAATCTGCACAGCAGCACACGTGGCTGGGCTCCTGCCACCTGTACTCGCAGGCAGAGCGCGCACCACGTGTGCTAGCTGGGACTCCCCCGGCTGACACTCCCATCACACTAATTTCTACGCCCCTACAGTAGGAACTACTAGTCTACTGTACCCGATCGGGACGTTATACGTACGGCGGTACACGTGGCCATTCCGCCGCCACCTGTCACCCGTGGCGGTACGTGCACCCCGTGTACAAGCTGAATTACCCCCCTGCCTTTCCAATATCGTCTGATCACCCCTACGGGATCTCCCTCCGGGTCGTTACGTTTACCGACACCGGTCGGTACCCGTTCTTCCACACATACGACGAATGTGTCACTTGACCAGGGGACAATCAAAGATACACGCGAGCTAAATGCCCTTTCCAGACGCCTTCAGTATCTTGAGGAAGTAGTGAAAGAACAGCAATCCTCTATTACGACTGCGCTATGGACTCAGAACCCGCTCCTCACTTCTGCTGGGGGCTCCAATATTCCTCTTAAGTTTATTTCGTTGCGTCTAGAGCATTGGTTACTCAAGACGCCGACACGTCCTACCCCGGGTGAAATGACTCGTGGGACGAAATGGTTTGTGCAAGACTCATTTAAGGCGCGAGCAGACTGCACATTGCTCCAGTTTGATTCCATATCCGAAAGAGTCAAAGCTCAGCTACGAACAAAGGTTTCTATTCTTCCGGAAGATTATATATGCAGGAAATCAGTTATGAAGGAGACGAGTATATACTTCAGGAGCTTCTTAGACCTGCCAGAAGCACTCGGACCAGCATCACCGCAAGTTGTCAGAGACCTGATCATCGCAAAGAGGCTGGAAAAAGGTACCGACAATTGCGTGTCTGCTAGAGTGATAGGCTGTATGGCCGGTCCCAACACCGAATATCTTTCTGACCCGTGCTATATGACAATTGGAGATTCGATTGCTGTTATGAGGGATGACGAGGATGAACAACGGCACGTTGTATATCGTCGGGATTGCACTTGGGATTCCATAGAGAAGACCTACTCCCATCCACTGGAAGCCATAAGACTATCTGAGCTCCACTTCCAAGAACGCATTTCCAAGGTAATGGGCGCTGAAAACGTGGTCAGCGGACCATCCGACCGGAAGCAGTCGTTCTACCTGCGATGGAATCTTCAATCCAGTCCTTGTCAATCAATATTTGCTGATGTAAATCGCAGCGACGTACTAGGAGTACTTTAACTGCACATCCCTTTCCTCTCTATCAAAGGCTCTGCGCATGTGAAGCAATTCATCAATGTTGCCAAAATTCTGGACCTCTTTAAGTAAACTCAATTCATTTATGCTACAGTAGTCTCCCGCTTTACTCATTTATCACTTCGATGAACTAAGAAGTATCACTATCACATGAAATACGACCCCTTATAAATCGAAGTCTTGGACTATGAATACATCGTCATCGTCTTCGACTTGATTCGTCTGGATTTCATCGTCACCGTCCACCACGCTCAGATCATCATTATCCTCGTGATGTGAACCTGATCGGACCGGGGGATCGTGTACGGAGTTGTACATATCCACGGACATCACCAGCTTCTCCTTCAAAATACTGGAGAGTTGCTGTGGAAGCTCACCCCGCCTTTCTCCCTGTCCTTCCGTCAAAAGTTCTGAATAGAGTGATCTCAGTCGCGACCGCCGTGAACCATTATGCTGATCCTGGCTATCCGCTTCATGCAACGTCTGCTCGTTTCCAGAAAATGCACCCCTCGACTCAATCACCTTCATCAGCATGACCTCCCGGAACAGGACAGCAGTCATGTAAATCACACGAAAGGATTCCTTGGATATTGAATGCAGGTCTTCATCACTGCCGCATCTGGTAAAAGCAGCCAAGAACTTCAAGGCGACATGCATGGCATTGAGTCAGATAACAATTTCTCGAGTCTCCTTCCTTCCATCCTTGTCTTTCGTCTCAACATCATACGTAGCGATGAATATGAAGGGTTCACTTTCAGAAAGCAGCTTCTTCCACGCTATCCCATTCATGGGGTTCACCCCAGCGACCGACTTCATAGCAGTACGACAGGTTCCGTCTGGGATATCTTGGAGGTTCATGTGCGGGCGGGGTGGATTCTCATACTGGAATGAGACTCCCACTTCACTTTGGAAAACATATGAGAAGTTTTGAAAGAAGGATTTCCGCCCGAGCTCCCTGGACTTGTTCAGAAACTGATTACCCATCTTGAAAACGCGGCGAACGATCTCAACCCTAATGTCTTCGTCTTTGATGAATCCAATTGGCTCATCTTCCCCCATCTTATCGCTTCGACGCCGAGCCACACGCCGGGCCTTCTTGATGGCCGTTGAAGCAAATTCTTTGTTGAAAAAAGACTCGACTGTGATCATTCTTATGTAGCCTGGCCTCAGCCAAAAAGGTTTCTCAGCGGTCTTCAGCTTCCCGCGGATGTTCGGATGTACCATTTCGAGTGACTTCGTCCCAATACTCGGGTTGTTCATTGCATTTGCAATCAAGCTCTTTCCCCAAGCCTTTCGCAGGACCAGATACTGAAGAGCTTGCTTCGTACCCAGCAGCTCCTCGGTTTTCTCCTCGCTTGGGTCCCTTTTCCACAAAAGGACCTCGACAAGTAGAAGTCCGAACCCCAACACTTCGGAACTATTGACGTCCAAGCGAAGCTTCTCAGATTGTGAGTCACGACTCCCACCTTCAAAAGACTCCTTCGCTTTCTTTCTCTGAGGAAGAACTCTCATGGTGCAATTTATCAGCGCTCTTGTAAAGATAATGCACATGAATTTCCCTCCAAATATGTCCTCCATAGGCCTGAGGAGGTCGATCAAAGAGGCCTTCTCGGCTGCTTTTCCCGTCTTCGGCAGTGCGGAATTCAGAAGAACAATGTTGACGGCGTCCTGGCAGCGTGATAACGTACTCTCCAAAGTGGAGACACGAGAAGATACAGCCTTGATTGCACCAAGAATTTCCCTCTTTTCAATGGCAAGCTGCTTCTCCAAACGAGCATGCAGTTCCCGCATGACTCGAAGTACTCCGTGGTTAGAGTCTTCCTCAAATCCTCGAGAGAAATTGGAGCCCCGTGGCTGACTCGGCAAGGAACCTGCCACGGACTCACGACGAGTGGGAACGATGACGTCTTTCACAACTGGAGTTTGGGCGACTTCGTCCATCTCTGCTGCACTAGCCTGCACAATGTCGTTGAAGTCCTCCTCTGGCTCGCGTCCATGGAGCTCGAACAACCGACGCTTCGCCCGTTTGCGTTCTGGGTGTTCCTCTTCCTCCCCTTGATCTCTATCCTCGAACAAACAGGAAAAGTCTTCACTCGGAGACGAGCCGATGCCGCGCTTGCGCTTGACCGAACGCGAATGTGCTGCATCGGACGGGCCGCTTCCCTGACTTCGAACGGGAAGCGAGCACGTGTCAGATGGCGGACTGCCTCGGGGCGTCCTGACCGTATTACTTGAAACCCGACGGGTTTCCTGTCTAGCTGCCGCGGGAGTAGCTTTGGCCGCAACACGAGGAGATGACCGGCGTTCCGCGGGAACCTGGGCTCCAGGCGCTCGGCTGTTAGACTTTCCAGATGAGCGGCCTCGCTGATTGCCTGACGAAGCGGGTTTCTTCCCAGACCTTCTTTGCGGGGTCATGGCGCCTCAGTAGGAACACAGGATGAGCAAAGTCGGGAAGGAAAGGGAAACGGATGGGGAGAGAGGATTCGATGGATTGGGAAAACGTGAAAGGGTCCAAGCACGCGTCTGGTACTAGCGCAGGTAAGCATGAGCTTATTCTGGTTTGATCACATGAAGGTTAAAGATATCACGGCCAGGCGCTGCGTTTTTAGGCAGCGAAATAGCACATCACTTTGCTACATCGAGGTATCAAAAAACATTTCCGGTACAACTCTGGCACTCCAGCAAAACATTCTGGTTCAGTCACTGCCCGGAACCAGACACGCCCCTCATCCCCGTGCTGAATGAGAACGGTTTAAAATTTGGCAAAAGATTGCTGCTCGCGAACCAATGACGCACGGACCATCGTTCATTGCTGGCAAAAATCCAGCATTTTTTGGCCCCAAAAATAGCCACTTCATTGCTTTAATTAAATATATCATAAATTTGACCTTCCTGTGAGATTATTTTTGAGCGATGGGTCAAGGCATTCGTTCGATATTGTCTTCCTTTGACGGCCAACGCTCGAAAGGTACTTCTCGTTTATGACGGGTACCGCAGTCATATGGGACTCAAAGTATTAGAAATTCTAAGGGAGGGAAATATTATTGCCTATGCTCTGCCCGCTCACACAAGTGGAACAACGCAGCCTTTAGATCTGCATGTGTTTCGTTCTTTCAAAGAAAATCTAAATACGAAGATTGGGAAAACAGGAATGCATGTTGTGAACATGGAGTTGGATACATTTGACTTTTTAAGACTAATAACCGCCGCATACGCTACGTCATGTACACGTGACAATGTGCTGAAGAGCTTTGCCGCCTCTGGCATCAGCCCGTTCAATCCTTTGGCTGTTTTAAATGTCCCGAGTCCATTTTCGGAGGCACAAGTGGAACGGGTTTTAGGTGTAGAGCAGTTATCCATTTTATTGGAGGAAAAGCGGGAGGCAAAGCGCCATGGGATGTGCTTCCAACCTACTGTGTTGCGGTGCAGTTGGGTAGATACCTCTAAGTGCCTGACATTAACAAGGAGTGATGTCATGGAGTTAGTCACTGGGCAAGAGCGAAAAGAGAAAGCTAAGAAAGTGTCTATTGGCCTTAAGGAGGCACTGTCCAATGAGAAGGAAAAAACGAGAGTCGAGAGGGTGAGGCAGGAGAGGTTCCTCTGGGAACATCGGCGGTTGGAAGCTCGGGTTGCGGCATATGGAGATACCAATAGAATGCCGCGTCCAATGAGCGTGCAGCGTGCGATGGCGCGGTCGCGGGTCATGAAGTCTCGACTTGTTCTCTCCGCGTCGCCGCCCGTCAATGAACGTTCGTGAAGCGAAGATTTGTAACTGGACATTGGAATCGTGCCAGGTCATCCTTTTCACTTAGGTGGGAAGCGGGGTGACGTGCATCTGATTTTTTGTGTCCTCATAGAAGTGGACGAAATTGGTGGTTTTCATAACGTGATATGCGACGTGGCGTTCAACTTTTGGGGTCCCACTTTCGGTGGCGCATGGCAGTAAAATGTGTTCTACACGGCCAAGTGTTTCTGCGAGGCATATTTACAGATCCACCATTGGTTTGCATATTTGGAAAGACGATTATGAGACCTTGGACTGGGCGGCGGTTTTGGCCTGAGACTATGAGGCAAAGTCTTTTTATTTTAAATGTTTGAACGGTGTTCAAGAAATGGGGACCCCTTCTTGTACCGCAACTTGGCGCCGACTGTTAGTCTTATTGACTAGACTACAGTAGATATCACACTTCTATGTTATCAATATCAATTCAGGGATTATGTAGGCTACATTTAGCTATCAACGATAGAGTCCCTTAAGGACGTGCCACCTACAATTCTACATGTTTTAGGGTGTAACCGTTTAGACACATTTCATGGGTGGCGCAACCTCCCTTTTTTAGTAGTGCGCCTACTTTTGTTGTAGAGTCAATAGGACTATAAAGCCAGGTCGAAGACGCTACTCGTCTTCGACCTCAGCACATTCGATCACCTCAACCATCAACCCGACAACCCCGTCCATTGACCGTGCTCACCGTCCGTAGCGGTTCTGAGGCAATAGCCTGCCGCTCTTCCCCTCCCTTTAAGGTAACCCTATTTACCATTCTTTTACCCTTCACTAAAATCCCCTCCGGACCGCCCCCTTTCGGTCGGTCTCCCGACACCGACGGGCCCTGGAGGGCATACTACCGCGCTACTGTCAGCGCTGTTGCTGTATCGCTCAGCAATGATTGAACAGACAGTCGCACACCGGTGGTTGAGCCGACACTCACATTTGCATTTTGGCCTGGATATATAGACCCGACATAATTTTTTAAAGGGATAAATCCATTGTTGTGTGGCCAAATATACTAAAAAGACCAATGCTATCTTTTTGACTGCGGTGGAGCTCGCTGTTATCAATCTGGTCCATTGCGGTGATGCGAGGACCACAAGTGAACCAGAGAAAGCGGACCGGACCGGAACGGCCGCACGGCGCGTGCTGTTCTGGGTTAATAATGTCAGTCAGCATTATTTATATGTCCATGTTTATCTGATGAAAAATTAAAAAAGACCAAAGAAAGCGAAAAGTCAGTTTGGGTGCGCTGCTGAGCTATCCCAGCGCCACGATAACAGTTATTTCTATCAGTTATCGTCACGGTGCATTTAGGACGACTACCGGGATGACTCCAGAGCAGAAAAAGGGCCTGCCGGCCTCATTTTGCAAGCTGAACTTCACAAATATTACGAGACACACGGTGCATCACGTCGCATAAACACCGGAAAGTAACAGGAAAAGCAGTTTTTATTCAGCACGCGTGCAGCACTGACGCCATAATCACCGTCCGAACCTACCCTGATGGGCGCCATTGAGCCTCCCAATGACTCGAGACCGTCTTTCTTTGGCCACTTCATGCACCGTGAACCTCAACTACTCCTCAATTACCCACACTGTCAGCTTTATGATACTATATGAAGTGAAATGCGACGTAGTGCACCGTGGTATGAAACCGCTAAACCGCCGCCCCAGCAGGACGCTGACAAGTTCGTACGTTGTGACGTTTGGAGCCGCAGCGCGAACATCTAGTGGCACGTGTAGTATTTGATTCGAAACGACTGATGCGTCTACGCTTCCTCGGACGCCCACGCTTCGGGGGCAGAGCCAACGGAAGCTTCAAATTTGAAGAGTTTGAAGATTCAAATATTGTTGACGTACACGGCAGCTGATAGGGTGACAGATCCTGATACTGGAGTATGTACCAGTATAAGTTAAATATGATCAGATGGGTGTGGGGACTTTGCTTTGTTCGTTGTGGCGGAGTTGGTAAGCTACTGAAATGGCAGACATCTCTCCTTCTAGTGAATCAGATCAGAGTTATCCAAATGAGTCTCGCGAGAATCGAAAGCGCCGCATCCAGGCAGATGCCAAGCGTGATATTCAGAGTCTATGGGGGGCCGGTCCCCAGCTGGCATTGGCGGATCTAAGCGGTTTCACATTGAGCGTAGGGCAATGTTTCGACAGCCGAGATGATGTCCTTTTGGCCCTTTGTCAGCTTGCCGAAATCAGCAATCGCCGGCACAGTTTTAAGCATTTGAGGAAGGACAATTTTGAGGAAGATGAGAAGTTTTACGCACGTTTCACTTCAACGCAGTTAAAGGCCCGTTGCCTTGTTGACACTTGCAGTTTTCGCGTAGACGTAATTCGCGATTCACAGGGGACTTGGAGAATGAAGGAGTTCATAGGGCATTCTTGTGTACCACATGTAAATCTCACCCCCCGTGTTGGGCGCTCTGCGTACTCGCCGGAAATGCTTGCCGATTTAGTTATACCTCGCATCTTGGAAGGCCTTTCGTTGACTGCAAAAGACATCCGGGCTGCCCTTCGGCCGTTTGTTCGACGGGATCCAGCACCATCTTTTTTGAAGAGGGTCCAGGAATGTGCGCTGGGCAGAATCACAAAGAACAACGAGCAGCTTGTCTCTCGCCTCCCTGATTACGTTGGTGCCCTGAATGAATTGGGTCATAAATCTAAAGTTGTTGTGAAGAATCGAGACGAAATGCTTCAACTCGCAGTTAGCGTCGCTCGCGATCAGCATAAGAAAAGTAATGATGCGTCCACTTTCAACGAGACCGAATTTCGAGACTCACTCAAAGACGTTCCCGGAGACGCTGAGTTTTTCTACGCTGTGCTCTACGTGCCGATATCGGCGATCCAACTAGTGTCGAAATTGGTACCAGTTTTCACGCAGATGCCGCTCATTGCGCCAGCACAACCATGGGGACTTTGTTTTCTCTTTATGGGTCCGACGTTTGTCGAAGACAAGTGCTGATGGGAATGATGTTTGTGGCAGACAATGAACAGGTAGAGACTTGGAAGCTCTTTTTGAGTTTTGTCAATGAGCATCTCGATTTCAACCGCGATCACTTCCGCCTCATCACAGATCAAGACAAGGGCGCAAGGGCCGCACTCGATTCTGTGCTTCCCGAAGTGAAGCAGTTTTACTGCACTATGCATCGTCAAGGAAACATCTACAAGCGCGGGGATGCGACCAGTGGAAGCGTTTTTGCTTCAGCCGTGAATTCATGGACCGCGGGGCAACTCAGTGCTGCGAGATCTAACTACACTTCTAAATCCCGGGCCTACATTGCTCAGGTGAAGGATGAAGAGCAGTATCCCTTTGTCAGGGGTGGTTTGTTTGGTCGCACTACGACGCAGGGGGTTGAATCGATGAACCGTGCCAACCTTTCTGTGCGTCTATCTCCCGTTGGTTCGGCCTTCATGCGTGCCGCTGACCTCGATCAGTCGAGGCACATTGAAGCCATTAAGCAGAACGACGCCTACAAGTCAAGGGGGGCAACTATTGTTCCGAACCTCAAGGGTCGTGTAGACGCACTCCAATGCAAAGCCTCTGTTAGGCGTCCCCCAGTTGTGTTTCTAGATGATACAAGAAATACTGCCCGTGTGACATCTGAGAGAAATCCCCTGCTCTCCTACACAGTGAAACTGGTGGATAAGTCATGCACCCGCGGTAAATGGCAAGGAATTAAGTTTCCATGCTCGCACGCTGCAAAGGTATTTTTGCAGGGTGACCACAATATTGAAGATTACTTGGCACGTTATGATTCATCATACTGGTACATACTCCAGTATCAGGATCTGTCACCCTATCAGCTGCCGTGTACGTCAACAATATTTGAATCTTCAAACTCTTCAAATTTGAAGCTTCCGTTGGCTCTGCCCCCGAAGCGTGGGCGTCCGAGGAAGCGTAGACGCATCAGTCGTTTCGAATCAAATACTACACGTGTCACTAGATGTTCGCGCTGCGGCTCCAAACGTCACAACGTACGAACTTGTCAGCGTCCTGCTGGGGCGGCGGTTTAGCGGTTTCATACCACGGTGCACTACGTCGCATTTCACTTCATATAGTATCATAAAGCTGACAGTGTGGGTAATTGAGGAGTAGTTGAGGTTCACGGTGCATGAAGTGGCCAAAGAAAGACGGTCTCGAGTCATTGGGAGGCTCAATGGCGCCCATCAGGGTAGGTTCGGACGGTGATTATGGCGTCAGTGCTGCACGCGTGCTGAATAAAAACTGCTTTTCCTGTTACTTTCCGGTGTTTATGCGACGTGATGCACCGTGTGTCTCGTAATATTTGTGAAGTTCAGCTTGCAAAATGAGGCCGGCAGTGTCGGGAGACCGACCGAAAAGGGGGGCGGTCCGGAGGGGATTTTAGTAAAGGGTAAAAGGGTGGTAAATAGGGTTACCTTAAAGGGAGGGGGAAGAGCGGCAGGCTATTGCCTCGGAACCGCTACAGTTGGTGAGCACGGTCAGGGGACGGGGTTGTCGGGTTGATGGTTCAGGTGATCGAATGTGCTGAGGTCGAAGACGAGTAGCGTCTTCGACCTGGCTTTATAGTCCTATTGACTCTACAACAAAAGTAGGCGCACTACCATAAAAGGGAGGTTGCGCCACCCACGAAATATGTCTAAACGGTTACACTCTAAACATGTAGAATTGTAGGTGGCACGTCCTTAAGGGACTCTATAATTGATAGCTAAATGTAGCCTACATAATCCCTGAATTGATATTGATAACATAGAAGTGTGATATCTACTGTAGTCTAGTCAATAAGTCTAACACTCCCCAAACTTTTTCGTGACATATGTCATGTGTTCACGAATTGCGATTGATCCACTGTTCGATAGGATGTGTAAGAATTGACCGTTGTATCATCTCGATCAGTATATCACTTTTCTTCACCTTGGTCAAAGAATCTGCGGGGTTGTGTTCGGAGCGAATGAAGCCAATGGCGTGCAGTTCGTATCTCTGGTATGCATCCTTGACAACTTTAACATCGATCATTAGTCGCCTTTCGGATGTTATCTTTGCTTTAGTGATAACATCAAACAGGGGTAGACTATCCGTAAGCATAACGATCGGAATGTCGAGCGATGTCATGGTGTGAAGATCGTTTTTCATTGCGAAGGCCATATCGAAAGCGTCTGCAAAGGCCATTGTTTCGCTTCCTAGGACAGATCTGGAAACGCGTTTGGATTTGTGCGACGACCAGAACAATGGTTGGCAATTATCATTCGCATCAGCAAGGAAAATGATATATCCTAACTGAGAAGATCCGTCAAGGTTGTTTCCGTATGATGCATCGGAATAGACTTGTAACCGAAGACTTTTGTGGTCCAATTTAGGGAAGTTGAGGACCTGATCTGTACTGGCAAGGAGATGTTTTACCACAGAATTAAGTCCCTTACAGGATTTCGTGGGATCCGAGTTGAAGATTTCTTCAGTAACCTGAGCTGCCTGTGCAATAGAGCATGTAATATCCGGACGGGACTGAGTGGCCCAAGAGAGTTGGGCACGAAGTGAGCGAAAGTCTTTGAAAGAAGCTTCCTTACTGATGTTCTTAATCTTAGAGATATAGTGCTTCTGATGTACTTGGAATCCGTTAGGTGTGGATTCAATCTTAATGCCTGCAAATTGGACCTTGTCGTAGTCCCTCGGTCGACATTTGAATTTCCTTTCGACACACTTGGCCTGTTGACAAAACTCTTCAGTGCCGGCTTGTAGACAGTCATCAACATAAGTAGCACATAGCCCAGTAAGCTTCTCTCTAATTCGTTTGAAGAAGAAGGCGGCATCGGTTACACTGGCCTTCATCCCAAGTTCCTTCTCTAGATGATGCTTTAACGTTCTACCCCAGTAGTCACCACTATCGGCTAGTACATACAACGAGTTGAGTAGTTTCAAGAGTTGATTAGAATCCAAGTCGAACTCAGATGAGGGTTTAACATAGACATCACGGGAGAGCTCTTCCGTACTCTGCAAATATGCCTGTGTGACATCTGTTGAGAAGAGTCTAAAGTCAAAAAGAGCAGCAAGACCGACAAGTAGTTTGACGCTGAACTGTCGTGCCGTTGAGGTGTCGTGAACGAATGACCGTTTCATCTTGTCCTTGGGGCCTTGTACAACGTATCGGGCTTTCCATACTTCCTTGTTTGTTCCAGAGTCTTTTATGGCGAGGACGAATCGTCTATTTAAGATGTTTGCGTTGTCTGGAACTTCATCGCGAAGCACTACCTTCCAAGTACCTCTTTCGATCAGTCCTTCTATTTCCTCTCGTTTAGCATTATCAAATTGTTGTGCACGAGGATCATTGGGATGTATAACTTCAGTAAGAAGGACGTTATTGGGTGGATTTGAGGCTTTGCCACTACGGAATGGAGCAGTTTGCTGGTGGAGAATAGATTCGGGGGAAGCGTAGTATGGCTTGATTTGATAAGCGTTGAACGTTTGTCGATAAGTTCCTTCGCTGTTCTGAACAGTTATCATTCGTCCGTGAACATTGCAAACAAGGAATGGACCAATCCATTGCTTCTCTTGCTCAGAAAAGACTAGAATATCGTCTCCAAGATTGTACACACGATCGGAGGCTGGAGGGATGTTCCGATTCAGAGCAGCTAGTACACGTCGTTCTGCGATGATTGCGTTCATTTCCATCTGCGCTGTTGAAAGAATTTGCATTCTTTCTCGCTGCGAAGGTACTTCCGTACTTATGATTGGGAAGCGTGGAACAATTCCGAAGACTAATAGAGAAGGGACTAGACCGTTCTCTCTGATTGTGTCGTTCATTGCTTTCACTGCAATTTTCAGAAGAATAATAGGGGAAGCGTCTGGGAAGTCCGCTCGTACTTTTCTATAAATCCTTCGCAGCGGTCCGTGAAGGCGTTCGCCAATTCCTAACGAGGAATGGGCTTTTACACCAGACATGCGAAGTTGGATGCCAGATTGTGAAGTTATCTCGCGCCATCGGTCAGAAGTGAATGCGGATCCCTGGTCAACGCGAAGTCGATTAGGGAGGCCAGTATACATGGTACACCAGGCTTCCACGAAGGCTAGCCAGATACCTTCAACGCTTTGTCCATAAGTGGCGCCATGAGCGTCGAGAAAGATGGCCGATGAAAATCTAGTGGCTGTGTCGATGACGTGAAGCACTGCCTTTCCATCTAAAAACATCAAGTCAATAGACAGCTCGTCTCCGAACTTTAGTTCTTGTTCATTCGGTAGCGATACCTTGAAGCGTACGGGAGTGGGGCCTAGTCGTTGACAAGTGTCACAAGCAGCTTGCAAAGATTCCAAAAACTGCTTGGTGGCTTCATCTGCTTCAAAAGGGCGAGCAAGGCGAAGTAGGTACATCAATTTCTCTGAGGTGGGATGAGAAAAACCACGGTGGAGCTTGATGAGTTCGGCCTTTGTGAAGTGAGTCTTGAATGACTGGTTCCATTCCAGATAGATGTGACCCAGCTTACGCTGAAGGGGCACGTCGAGTCCAAGCTTTGGGGAACGGAGAACGTTGTTGACGCTATCAATGAACATGTGGTACTTGTCCAAGAGGTCAAGTCCAATAAGAAAGGGAACATTAGCCTTGACGATGTCCACGTTTTCACGAATAAGGTACCTATCAGCAATAGGAATAGAGATGTTCATGGTTCCAAGGGATGATTGGATATCGTTGCCAAACCTGAAGTGAATGGGGCTGGGTTTGGGCTTGAATTTGGTGCCAGTGAAGCGACAGCACGCTTTGGCTTGTGCGAGGCCAATGACGGTTCGTTGGGCACCAGTATCGAGACATGCGCCATCCCATTTCGGCTTGTGATTGGGCGTGTTGGCATGTGGAGGACTACGCCTTCCGTTGGTGTGGAATACAGTATGGATCTCTTTGTGTTTCCTCCGATATATATGGAGTCGTGTTCTGCGAGCTCGATTAGATCGGCGGGTGATTTTGAACTTACACCGCTTTTTACTGCAGACAGTCGCAAAGAAAATGTGTTTACTTTGCGGGTGTTGACTGCTGCTACTCAAAAATCCATTGGATCCAGATTATCTACAGTATCCCACAGTATTTCTTCTTCTTTCAGTGGCGTGTGTACGACTTGATGATGTGTCACAGCTTGATCTGCGACATCGTCATCATCGTTGAAGGTGAAATCATTGAGAATCACTTCACCGGGGTCATGTTGTGGTTCGTCTGCGAAAGCTGCGAAATCCATCTCATTCGTACCTAGGGCATGTTCGGCTTGCTCACATAGCTCGTAGAGGATGCGTTTCGCTGGTCTGGTCTGTAACATGTGGCTGACATTCTTCCTGAGAGCTAAGGGCTTGGGACAGTCCCGAATGAGGTGAAATTTACTTCCACCGTTGTGGCAAGCGCGAATGGTTCCGAATCGATCTGCACTATTCATGGTTTGGTGGTGACTCGCATGTCGCGGAGGATAAGGCGTCCTGGGATTGGAAGAAGCAGATCCCGGACGGCGGGGGATGCCATACGTGTTCTGACGCTGAAAATGAATGCCAGGGATTAAAGGCATTGGTTGGTTACGGTGTACGTCATTGTGATCACGATGGCGCCCTTCTTTCTGCTTCTGTTCTTGTAACCAAGCGGCATCAAGGGCGGTATAGAGCTGTTGGAACGTCCAAGGAGGTATGGCAGCCAAACTTTGAGTCAGCACGCTTGTGGGAGAACGGGTACCGACCGGTGTCGGTAAACGTAACGACCCGGAGGGAGATCCCGTAGGGGTGATCAGACGATATTGGAAAGGCAGGGGGGTAATTCAGCTTGTACACGGGGTGCACGTACCGCCACGGGTGACAGGTGGCGGCGGAATGGCCACGTGTACCGCCGTACGTATAACGTCCCGATCGGGTACAGTAGACTAGTAGTTCCTACTGTAGGGGCGTAGAAATTAGTGTGATGGGAGTGTCAGCCGGGGGAGTCCCAGCTAGCACACGTGGTGCGCGCTCTGCCTGCGAGTACAGGTGGCAGGAGCCCAGCCACGTGTGCTGCTGTGCAGATTACTCCCCGGTGGAGTACAGTAGAGGTACTCCACTGTAGTGATCCAAAGTAGAAGTGGATCACTACTGTACTGCCCGGTCGCCGGAGGTCGACGTACTTAGGGGCCGAGGCAGTACGCTCCCAGAGTAAAAAGGGGGTAGCGACCCCCGGGGCGAGAACTTAGGAGAAAGAGGGAGATCGTCCCGCACGGGTTATTCTTGAGGGCCGGAAGCACACGCTCCCCAGTTTGGTCGTTCCACCGCCTGGTGGAAGCGTATGCCCATTGAGCCCTATCCCCTCCGGGGTCGCAATTCCACTCGTCCGTTTACCGGAGTCATAACCGCCGCCCTCAAAGAGAGGTTGGTGGTGTTGTAATTTTACCGCTGCCGTGGACACCCCCTCCGTGACGGGGTAAAAACCGAACCGGAAGGATCCATATTATTACAACTGGTCTCCCGACCTAGAAATCTATTTCTAGGATTCTTTTATTGATTTCCGAATCGGACGACTGAGATTGGAAGGGATCGAGAATCACCGCCTCGTCTCAAGATGAGTGGACGAGAAGACGCGAGATCGCAGGGGGGCTTCCCCCGAGACGGAAGGGACGACGAGTCAGTAAATCGGTCCCAGCTGGGCGAACCAAGTCGCACGGACGGCTCGACAGAGAACGCGGGCTCCGTTAGAAGCGCCGAGGCACGAGCGGCGCATGTGGATCGCTTGGCACGCGCAAGGACGCGATCGCAGACCAGAGCGGCATTACCACCGACGCCGGCGGAGGGGCCCCTCGAAGGCCGACAACGCGGAGAGAGCGAGCCGACCCCCGCCATAATTGGCGACGAACGTCCAAATAGGATGACAATCCACGGAGACGCCTTAGAGGCCCACCCGGACCTAGGGGACCTGACCCAGAGGGCGGCCCTAAACGCGTGGTTGACGGCCGAGCTGGACAAGCGAATCCCGGCTGCCGTGGAGGCGCAATTGACAAGCACGCTCCGAAAGATCGTTGAGGATCACAGCCGGACCCTCGTCAGGAGCGCTGTGGACGACGTAGTCGGACGCGGCCCCTTTTGGGACACGATCACGTCAACCGTGGGGGACGTTACCCGGGCAGAGGTGCGCGCTCGAGCGCCGCCGGCGGAGCGACTGCCGTTGGCGGCAACGGACGTATTACCGCCGTCGCTGATGCTTGGGAACGCGCGGCCGCAATACCCTCATATGGGACGTGAGACCCCGTGGGATGGAGAAGAGCGCGATGGCCGACTTCAAGCCCAAGAGATGAGACAGCCACCCGCGTTTCCGCCCGGGGCCGGTCGCGTAGTGCTGCCGACGCAGAAGTACCGGAGAAAGACCAAGAGCAAGGGATACGAGACCGACGGATCGGAAGCTAGTGATGCCACGGGGGACGAAACAGACTCCTCTGGGGACGATTTCGAAGTAGACGTGAGGCATGTGCGTCGGATTCGCCCCCTAAACGACCTCTTTAAAAAGGTCATGGATTACCGCCGGTATCGGCTGCACAACCGTTCGGGACGATACAACGCCAAAGTTGCCAGCACGGTTTCGAGGGCCGGGAAGCGGATGGCTCTTCAGATGAAGGGCGTGACCTTCAGCGGAGACGACCCGATTGCGGTGCTAAATTTCCTCTCCAGGTTTACGGCGGCGTGCAATCAGAACGGCGTGCATGAGGGAGCGGCCCTCTGGTGCTTCCAGTTCTTCATGACTGGCACGGCCCTGGCAAAGGTGCAGACCCGTATCGTGGGGGAGTCTGGTGTAGCCGACGCCCGTAGGGACGAAGTGTTGTCGTCCTATCCGGAGGTCTTCAATTACCTCCTCAGGACATACGCGACGAATGAAGTCATCGCAGAAGCCTACGCCGAGGTAACGAACTTTATACAGAGTTCGGGGATGTCCGAGACGGAGTATGGCGACCGTCTCTGGAGAAAAGCCCTCCGCTGTGGAAATGTCTTCTCCGATAATCGGCTCAAGTCGCTCTTCGCAGAGGGCCTCCTCCCGGCAATTCGTACGCAGGTGCGTCACCACCTCACGACGCATCCCCGCATAGCTTTTACGGAGCTAACGCGGTACGCCGAGGGCATGGGAACGGCCTACCGGGGCGGAAAGAATTACCCGGCGACCGCAGGGAGCCGGAACCGCTCGGGCCACCGGACAGGACGCCAGCAGCGTAGCCTGCTCCTCTCAGAAGAATCGTCCGAACCGGGTCCCCTCGAGGAAGTGGATGTTTTCTCGGAGCGCCCGCTCGCGATGGCGGTCGAGACGGCCGCGTTCCCCTCGCCCCCAGGGACACGCACGACGTACTTCACAGCCTCTCCAGGTTCGACGGCACCAGACGGTGGGAGCAGTATGTGGCCCAAGCCAAATACACCCCCTCAGGGAGGAGACGCCCGGCGTTGGGAGCCGCCTCAGCAGGACGCGAGCAGCGGAACGCCCTGCCGCCTCTGCCTTTCGCGGGAGAGACCCTGCTGTCATGGGATGCCACCGGACGTCCGAGCTCGGATTTTAGCCCAACGGGAGGCAAACTTCCAACAGAGACGCACCCAGAGGAATTACAGCCCCGGGGGACGGGCTCGTAGCACACCAAGGGCGAATTCGTCACCGAGTTTCCGGACAACCTCGTTTCCAGGGGTCCCGCAGGGGACCCAGATTATCGAACCGGGCGCGTATTCCGGCGGCACCCACGGAAGGAGACCGGGAAACGATAGGGAGGCAGCGTAGAGGCTTCTGTCTCCCTTAAACCGAGCCTCGTCCGGAGGGGAGCATCCTCGACCCGAAGGACACACCGGCACCGGCAGAAGGGAAAGCCTCGTGGGAATAATGTAGCAAGAGACCCGGTTTGCGTCCTGAGAAAGGAGAACTATAAATTAGACCTGTCAATCGGATGCCGACCGACGGTTATGTTTCCTATCAGGGGTGTCCTAGACACTGGAGCCGGCCCTAACATTATCCACGAGCGCGTCCTTCCCCCGAATTGGAGAGAGAACGCGGCGAGAAAACCGACCCCACGGGTAACGGACGCTTCGAAGAATGCAATGGCTCTTAGCGGGGTGGTGGTGCTACACGTCCGAATTGGAGATATGACCACGAGGACGCATTTTTTAGTGGCGAGCAACCTAGCGGTGAGCGCCATTTTGGGGACGGAGTTTATCGATCGCCATGTGAGGGGCATCTTGCCAAAAGAGAGGCGAGTTGTCTTCCGCAATGGAGGAAGTGTGACCCTGCTGGGGAGCGCCCCGGGGCCCGAAGGGAATCGGAAAACTATGGGGAACCTGCCGACACGGACGAGATCCAACAAGGTGCGGGTGGCTAAGCAGATTGTGCTGCCACCGATGTCACAAGCGCCGGTATTGGTAAACACCGAGGCAAGAGGCCTGGTGTTCCTCCAGTGTCACCCGAAAACGGTTAAGAAGAACCTCAGCCTGATGGCGAACGGGGTAATGGAGCCCACAGGGCTCCCGTTTTGGGTCCGCATGAGCAATTTCCGTGATCGGCCGGTACGGATTCCGAAGGGAGCTGTCATAGGGCTCGACTTACCGGCTCCCCAAGCGGTGCTGACGATAACGTCCCAACGGGCTCGAGAGCTGGGCCTCGACCCCTTTGGTGGTCCACCCTCGCCGGGACTGGAAGAAGGAAAAGTTGGTGAGGAGCGAAGTAGTCGACCGGATCACTGGACGGAGCAGCTACAGATAGGCGCCGAATACCAGACCCATAGGACCCGAATTGTGGACCTGTTACGGGAGTTCGAAGACATGTGGTCCGGGCGATTGGGGACCATAGTGAGCGCCAAGCATCGGATAGACCTCGAGGACGGCGCCCGGCCTGTTTATCAGCCCCCTTATCGGGCGGGGCATCGAGCCAGAGCCGTCGAGAAGACCGAGGTTGAGCGGATGTTAAAAGAGGGGGTCATTGAGCCATCCAGCTCAGAATGGGCTAGCCCCGTTGTCCTGGTGCCAAAGAAAGACGGCACCCTACGCTTTTGTGTGGACTACCGGCGCCTTAATGCGTTGACCCGTCGGGACTCCTACCCCATTCCGCGGATGGACGAATGCATTGACTCCCTTGGGGACGCCACCATCTTCTCCACCCTCGACTGCAACAACGGGTACTGGCAAGTCGAGGTGGATGAAGCTGACAAGGATAAGACGACGTTCACGTCCCATATGGGGTTGTACCGATTCATCCGGATGCCGTTTGGTCTCAAGAACGCCCCAGCGACTTTCCAAAGGGCGGTGGACATTATCCTGTCACGGGTTAGATGGCAATACGCGTTGGTGTATCTCGACGACGTTATCGTATACTCCCAGACCTTACAGGAGCACTTCACCCACATGAGGACGATCTTGGGGATGTTAAAAGATGCGGGAGTGTCCCTCAAACTCCCCAAGTGCCATTTCTTTCAAACCTCGGTGGACTATCTGGGTCACGTTATTCGACCTGGAAAGTTGGAGGTGAGCTCACGAACGTGCGAAGCAATCCGTCAGGCCAATGCGCCAACAACCCAGACGGGAATCCGTTCCTTTATCGGTCTCTGTAACGTATTCCGGCGCTTTGTGCCAAACTTTGCACGCATTGCAACCCCCTTGAATCGCAAACTCGAGAAAGGACAGCCCGCAAAATTCGGCGACCTCACGGACGAAGAGCACGAGGCGTTCGAGGAGCTGAAACGTCGTCTCACGTCACCTCCAATCCTGGCACTGCCCAAGCAGAAAGGGGGCTACAAATTGGACACAGACGCATGTGACCATCAGGTCGGATGCACTCTCCTGCAGGACCAAGAGGGTCCTGTTTACGTCCCAATTGGGTATTGGAGTCGAGCCCTGACGAAGCAGGAGCGCGACTACACTACGACGGAAAAGGAATGTTTGGCCATTGTTTGGGCTATTCTCCTCCTGCGGCCGTACCTGGAGGGACAAAGATTTACCGTTCGAACGGACCACGATTCCCTGAGGTGGGTCCTGAACCTAGCCGATGCCAAGGGACGACTAGCCCGCTGGCGCCTCCGGTTATCGGAATACGACTTCATAGTCGAACACCGTGCCGGGATTAAACACCAGGCAGCCGACGCTCTCTCGCGGCTTGAGACGACCGGATTGGATACTTCGACCCTGAGGGATGAAATACCTTGCTACGTGGTAGACGAAGACGTACAAGGAGATCTACTGTCCTCCGAGGGCGTGACACCTCGTTATCCCGGCAAACCGGACGTGATGACTCTCGCGCATGATGATGCCGAGATATTGCCCGTGATGCAAGACGACCTAATTAGGGAGCAGAAGACAGACTCGTATTGTAAGGCCATGATGGAAGAGGTCGGGAAATCGGGAACGCAGTTCGAGGTCAATCAACACGGCCTCCTGTGCCGGCGCGCACCCTTGGACGGGAGTATACAGATCGTGGTCCCGGCGTCCCTAAGGGCGAGAATCTCCTTCTTGAGTCACTACCCGAGATTACAGGGACACCCCGGCACGAGCAAGATGTACGAGACAATGAGGCGTCTGTACTACTGGCCTCATATGGCTTCGGACGTCCAACAGACGGTCGCCGACGGTCGTGCGCCCGCGTGAGGGGAACGCAATACCGCCAGCAGAAGAAGCTAACGTTGTTCCCCGCCGCCGGGCCGCTAGAATTCGTCGCCATGGACCTGTATGGACCCTCGCCAAAAACCCCACACGGGAACCGCCACATATTGGTCATCACGGACCGCTTTACCAAGCTGTGCCGCGCTATACCCCTTCGGACGACTCAAGCTCAGCAGGTTGCCCAGACCTTCCTTGACGCGTGGGTGTACCCGTATGGCATGCCGGATACACTACTGACCGACAACGGACCCCAGTTCACAGCTAAATTCTTCGAAGCTGTATGCGGCCTTCTCGGAATTCGGCACGTGCTCACGACGGCCTATCATCCGCAAACTAACGGTCAGGCCGAGAGGTTCAACCGGACGTTGGCAACCCGATTGCGGCATTACGTCTCCGAACACCAACGGGACTGGGACGATTACGTACAACCCCTGACGTACGCGTACAATATGCAAGTCCACAAGTCGACGGGTACGACCCCCTTTGACCTCGTCTTGACGCGGCACCCACCAGGGATATCGGTCCAAGCTCCTTCTAGCGCCATACCGTCCCCAAATGGGAGTGAACCGACATCGGCACAAATGAAGCGAATCACCCTACAGCGGGTGCGGAAGATTCTCTCCCGCGCGGGTACCAAGTTGACACACGCCCAAGCACAGTACAAGAGAAATTTCGACAAGGCCGTAAGGACGTTACCCTCCTTCGAGGTCGGACAGGAGGTCTTTCTCGACAGACCCCCGGATTTTTCTGGGACGCCGCTCGAGAATGAGGACGGCCACCGGAAACTCCTTCCTAAAACGACAGGTCCCTATAGGGTCATAAAGGCGCCAGTGGACGGAGACACCGTCACGATTGAGCGCAACGGTCTCTTGGATGCAGTATCTATAAACCGTGTGACAAAGGTGCCGCAACCCTCCATCCCGAAGGCCCCCTCGTCCGTAAGGTCGACGCCCATGGCGATACCCCCGGCAAGCGGAACCACACCACCCGAAAGGGCCTCCGTATCACGGACCACCCGGACGGTCTCCATCGACCCAGACAGCGAGGTCCCCGTCCATCAGGACCCCGCTGAGGCCGAAGCGGATACAGAGCACGCCATAGACCGCATCGTCGCCCATGGCGAGGCGGACGACGGCTCCCCACTTTATCGCGTCCGATGGTTCGGCTATAGCCCCAAAGAGGACACCTGGGAGCGAGCGGATAACCTCCCAGAGAACTTCATCCGCCGATACCGAGCTAGACACTGACCGAGACGGTCAGTCCAAGAAGAGGGGTAAGACTTCCGAATTTTGGGATATACCTGTAAACCCTGTCGGGAGAACGGCGAAAGACCGACAAGACGGACATTTAGGACCGAGAAAGACCCGTCCGGGATTGCATGTCCCCACGGCCGGAGCCCTCAGGGAAAACCCAATCGAGACCACGTTGAGAAGGTCTCCATGACGAGAGCAGACGCCTCTGGGAAAACCAATTGAGACCCGGTCGGGACGGCGCCGAAGACTAGAGCAGCAGAAGGGGAAAGGATGCGAGCAAGCTGACGCAGCCGTCATCCCACGGAGGGCGACAAGCTCCAAATTCCGCCTCCGAAGGTCGAGTCAGAGGCAAGCTGGTGGACGAGAGTGGAGCACGCTACGTGAAAAATCGACCAAAATTGGTAATGCCCAATGGGAACGCCCAAAGGGAAATTGGTGGCGGTTCAAGGAGGCGGTTTGAGGCACGAAAATTTCAGGGAACGTCCAATGGGAGCTCGTTAATTTACAAGGACAAGCCTCGAAGACGAGAAAATCAGGCACGTTTTACTGGCAAAAAGGCCGATTTTTAGTGCGAAGGAAAAACCCGATCGGGCAGTCCCTAGCCTAACGAAGACGAAGCCCCGACCCCACATGGATATCATGGACGCAGCGACGACGATTGCCGCTGGAAGAAACCCTGTACGGGAGAGCGTACGAAAGAAATGCGAAGGCAGTTTATTTGGAGGTAGGAGTACCCGGACGAGGACGCTTACGAGAAGGGGCGCCAGCAGAATTGGAGGCTGAGGCCCCGTCGGCCCCGCTTCCGGCAGAACGGTCAGGCTCGAGCCCGAACCGGACGAGGACGTCCGAAATAGCGCCGTCGGTCACGTCCCGAACGCGGGCCTGCAGAATCCCGCTAAGGGCAGACTGAACCTCATTCAGAGCCGAACGGGTACGCTCAAGGGTATGAGAGTCCCGTATGAGGGTCGCCGCTTGACGAAGGACGGCCGGAACCGTAGCAGCCGGTTCAGCCCCATAGGTCTGGGCATTCTCAAGATACTCTTGCGAAGCTGCCCTGAGGTCTTCATCCACAATGGGCGGTACGTCCACTTGGTCGAACGTCTCTAGGACGAGTTCGGGCCTTGCGGCGACGAAGCTAGCCGTCGCACCGGCAGGCGGGCTGGAGGCGGGAACTTCAACGATGTCCTCCACAACCGCAGCGGCCGATTGGGCCGCTCCACCCCCGTCGTCGGGAGGCAGCACGGACCTCAGAGGAGCCACCGGTACCGGAGAGGGAACATCGTCGTCGCCAGAATAGTCCGGTCCCCTTCCTTCGGGAGGCGCAGCGGCGGACTCGCCCCCGTAAAGGGACGCCACGGCCGAGACAGCCCCGCGACTATTCGGAGGAAAAATCGGAACGGCATCCGCGGCGACCTCGGGAGGATGAAAGCACTCCGGAACGAATCCTTTCCCTAGGGGGTAATAATCAGCGACTTCCAATACCGGCCAGGGGGAGCGACGAGGCTCGGGAAGGACGACCCGAGTGGGATATGCTTTGCCGTCGTCATGCCCACCAAGGTGACGCGGCATAGGCGCGAA
The DNA here is from genome assembly GCF_000350225.1 of Chondrus crispus. NCBI lineage: Eukaryota > Rhodophyta > Florideophyceae > Gigartinales > Gigartinaceae > Chondrus > Chondrus crispus. The sequence continues at coordinate 10,528 of NW_005179093.1, read as the reverse complement.
CCGGTCGGTCTCATAGTCGTACCAAAGGAACCCCGGGGTCTTCGTCCAATCGGTTTCGGCGGCGTATCGCAAAAGCGTCTCCGTCTCCTGAGGGTCGAATTCCGTTCCTCGGACGATATTCTGCACGCCGAGCTCGCGGACGTACGAAATGAGCCCGGTAGGCAGAGGCATCAGTCGACCCACAGGGGAAGCGATACCGCGGTCCTGGAAGAGACGCCAGTCACGGTTCTTGGCGTTCATCTGAATCCCGTAGCGGGCGGCGTGAAGGAAGGCCATGACGGACGATACGGCCCACTCGACGGCGACGATCTGCCAAAGCCATGCACGGAGGCGACTCTTCTGAAGGTCCAGACTACCGTGATACGCCAAAACGGCTGGCGTGGGCACGCAGAGCGACCGAGGGACGTCCCGATAGAAGGGTTGTGGTGGCACGCGGATGTAGTAGTTCTGCCGGAGTCGGGAAGGCATGTCGAAGAATTCCAAATTATGCCATCCATAGAAGAACCACTGCGTATTCCGAACACGGGACTCGTCGGAACAGTTGTCGCCCCACCAGCGCCGATCGCGAAGCCAATATAACCGGTCATACGGGGGCTCGAAGGCAAGGAGCCCGAGCACGCTGTGACCCGCAGGGAGAAAACTCCCACCAGGGGCGACGTCCTCAGGTCGCGGAAGATGTTGAAGACCGGAGAGGATGGTCTGCAGACGGATTTGATACTCCCTTTCGGGCCAACAACGCACATGGGATAGATCGGCCCGTCCATGCGCGCGCGTCCGGTCGTTCGGTGTCAGGGGTAGATGGCGCCAGCGAGCCGTCCACGCTTCGTCCCGGCTTCGGCGATACCCGTTCGGGAGGCTGATTCCGTCTTGACAGACTTCTTGAAACCGGAGAGCGTCAAAGTACCAATGGGACCAGCCCACGTACTGTTCGACCGGGTACGGCACCACGGAAGGACGTTGGGAAGCCTCGGCGGGGGTGCGGCGCTGACGATGGTCGTACTCCTTTGCCGGGTTGACCCAGCGGGACGCCGACCCGGGCGCGAGAGGAGACATAGCTGGAGGCGTCGGAGGTGCTCGAGAGGGTTCCGAGATGAAGGACGTGGGGTCGAGCGGCGGACTTGTAGGCGGTAGGGAGGCCGCCGCGTCCGTATTTATAGCCACCGTTCGCGGAATTCGTCCCGGCGGCGGAGGGGCGCCCCAGTGGGTTTCGCCCTGAATTACGTCCGTGGAGGTACTGTGCGCACTTGTCGGCCTGAAAGGCGTTGCTCCGTAGCCCACGCCCCTTCGGCGGCGGGCCTGCCTCCTAATCATTGCGTGGGAGGGAGTCGTCCGATGGCGAAGAATAACGCAAGGGGCGGGAGAAGCGACACGACCACAGGACGGGCGGACGCGAGAGAGGTCACCGGCTCCCCTCTGTCACACGGGAATGTGCCGGCCTTCCTCAAAGGACAAAAGCAGCGAGGACTCCCGAAAGGGCACGGAAGGCTTGACGGGAATAGACCGTGTGTCCGAGTTCGGAGGAGTACCGCGAGGTCGAGTGCCGCCGTGCAGAGGCGTCGCGGAGGCGAACCGACGCCTAATCACGACCCGAAGGGAGTTCACACCGGGCCGGCTTGGGCCAGTTTCGCAATGGCCCCGTGGCGTCGGTAACGTCCGAACAACGGCCGCTTGAAGGAGGCTAACGGGCGCGGGCCACGAACGTAATGGCCGCCCCGAGGACGTGGCGCACTCAAAGAAGAGGGGTGTGTGGGAGAACGGGTACCGACCGGTGTCGGTAAACGTAACGACCCGGAGGGAGATCCCGTAGGGGTGATCAGACGATATTGGAAAGGCAGGGGGGTAATTCAGCTTGTACACGGGGTGCACGTACCGCCACGGGTGACAGGTGGCGGCGGAATGGCCACGTGTACCGCCGTACGTATAACGTCCCGATCGGGTACAGTAGACTAGTAGTTCCTACTGTAGGGCGTAGAAATTAGTGTGATGGGAGTGTCAGCCGGGGGAGTCCCAGCTAGCACACGTGGTGCGCGCTCTGCCTGCGAGTACAGGTGGCAGGAGCCCAGCCACGTGTGCTGCTGTGCAGATTACTCCCCGGTGGAGTACAGTAGAGGTACTCCACTGTAGTGATCCAAAGTAGAAGTGGATCACTACTGTACTGCCCGGTCGCCGGAGGTCGACGTACTTAGGGGCCGAGGCAGTACGCTCCCAGAGTAAAAAGGGGGTAGCGACCCCCGGGGCGAGAACTTAGGAGAAAGAGGGAGATCGTCCCGCACGGGTTATTCTTGAGGGCCGGAAGCACACGCTCCCCAGTTTGGTCGTTCCACCGCCTGGTGGAAGCGTATGCCCATTGAGCCCTATCCCCTCCGGGGTCGCAATTCCACTCGTCCGTTTACCGGAGTCATAACCGCCGCCCTCAAAGAGAGGTTGGTGGTGTTGTAATTTTACCGCTGCCGTGGACACCCCCTCCGTGACGGGGTAAAAACCGAACCGGAAGGATCCATATTATTACAACGCTCTTGGCCCATTCGACTCCAATTACGGCGTCGTGCAAATACTCAGTTTTGTCTTGCTCCGATTGGTGCGTTGGAGGGCCTTGTGGAGTATACTTTGTGATTGTTTCACGAAGTTCTTCCAATGCTTCTGAGACAGGGACTCGTTTTGTCTCCATAATTCGCGAAAGTCGGAGGTTTTGGAGGAGTTTGCGAACCCTATTCTGTCGCGTAAGACTATTAAACTCGGCAACCATGAGTGAAGCGGCTGCGTTAAAGTCTTGCGCGTTGCGGATAACGTGGGAGCGGTAGAATCGCTTAGCTTCTCCATCAAAGACGTTGTGAAAGAATCGAAGCATTTGCTCATCACTGAGGTGAAAATCCTCAGCACAATCACGGTAGTTGCTGATTGCATCCTGAACATCCTCCCCAATTTTCCCGGTGTATCGGTCGTCCTTCTTGAATCGGGACGATATGTTGTGCGCAATCTTGGAGTTGGGCGGGTCGTGGGACTGAGGGAAAGATTGCTGGCTTCTATGTGTAGAGCCAATGGAGGAGCTGGTGAGACTTTGGTTGGCAAGCATACGGTCTGCATTGTCCACATAGATCATGTTAACTAGACCGTGAGAAATGCGGTTAGTGGAGGGGTGCGCTGTGTACTACAATCCCTTAACCACTAGGTAGTCTCGAATAAGGCGATATAGAACAGTAGGGCCTCGTAACATCTCCCTTGAGTATAGAACTTCAGGGGGAAGGTCTGCACGGAGGTTACTAACACAAACATCTGGGTCAGGTTGGGGGTCCGCCATAATATGGAGAGCGATCGTAGCCTTGACATCGCATTGGATCATGGATCGGGGGTCATAGCTTGACAAAGCATCTCGGATTCCATTTAGAGTAGCCATATTAAAAATTATTGCAAAATAATAATTAAAATGGATCCGGGCTAAACGCGAATGTTAACCTCGAAAAATGTTCCTGTAGTAGCGTGCCGAGTGTACTACGTGTAAACGTGTGGTGTTTTGTACCCGTAGTAGTACGCGGGACTGTCTGACAAGTGTCCCTTTTTAGTTGGATTTGTAGTGCCAAGTGTCCGTTTACAGTTGGTTTTGTAGGGCCAAGTGTCTGTTCACGGTTGGTCTTGTGGGGACAAGTGTCCGTTTACAGTGGTGCCAAGTAAAAGGTTAAACTTTAATTCGAGCGGCGCGTGGGGCGTACTTTTCTAATAGCACGGTGGTGTATCGTCCCACTGTAGTGCTGCTCCGCGTCGTGCCCGTTTCCGAAACGACGGTCACACACGTGGCACGTCAGGCGGGCAGTGGGATACGCAGCAGCTGCTACTGAGCGACGATGGCCGATACCTGCCTCGTGCGCACGACGTTGTCTATAGCTAGGGAACGTGCGCGCACAGGGGTGGCAGGGGTACACGCGTGGGCGGCGAGGGGGCGGATTCGCTCGTCGATGCTCGCGTTGTGTCGCAAGGCGAAATATATGTAGTGCGCGACCTTCGTCGAGGTCGAACGAAGGTGCAGCGGGGGTCGAAGATTCTTCTTCAGAGGCCTCGATGGCCTCTATGTCGACCAACGGCGGCGCCGAAAACAGCGTAGAATCGAAAATACAGTCCGTGCGCGCGACGGGAGATACGGGCGGAGTAGTCTCGTAGCGCGGGGGAGTACGTGAGGAGTACAGGACGGGCGGCGTCTCGGCGAAGGAGGACAGGCGACCACGGGGCGGTGAGCTTGACGGACGGACACGAGGCGGCGAACCTGAGTGCGTAGACTCAGTAGCCCGATACGGCGGCGGAGATACGGCGGCGGAAATGCGGGCTTTGGCGGCGGCGATGCGGCGTTCCCGAATTACGTCCGAGTGGTTGCTAGGCCGTTTTACGCGTGCCATAAACTACTGCACTATTGTGCCAGGCGTACAGTAGAGTTTACAGTACGCCCAAATGTATAACCTCTATTGCCAAACTATACAGTAGTAATGACAATAAAAGTTAGGGACAAAGTGGTTTTCTAAAAAATTTCTTGATTTCCAATTCGGCGAAGTAGATAAGGCGGCCTTGTTAACGATGCGCAAAGAGCTTGAATCGGCGGTATAATAAGGCAGGTCTTATCAGCGGAGCGGGGCAGGACCAAATGGGGGCGGTGGTCCCTTAAACTTATAAGTGTCGGGAGACCGACCGAAAAAGGGGGCGGTCCGGAGGGGATTTTAGTAAAGGGTAAAAGGGTGGTAAATAGGGTTACCTTAAAGGGAGGGGGAAGAGCGGCAGGCTATTGCCTCGGAACCGCTACAGTTGGTGAGCACGGTCAGGGGACGGGGTTGTCGGGTTGATGGTTCAGGTGATCGAATGTGCTGAGGTCGAAGACGAGTAGCGTCTTCGACCTGGCTTTATAGTCCTATTGACTCTACAACAAAAGTAGGCGCACTACCATAAAAGGGAGGTTGCGCCACCCACGAAATATGTCTAAACGGTTACACTCTAAACATGTAGAATTGTAGGTGGCACGTCCTTAAGGGACTCTATAATTGATAGCTAAATGTAGCCTACATAATCCCTGAATTGATATTGATAACATAGAAGTGTGATATCTACTGTAGTCTAGTCAATAAGTCTAACAGGCAGGCCCTTTTTCTGCTCTGGAGTCATCCCGGTAGTCGTCCTAAATGCACCGTGACGATAACTGATAGAAATAACTGTTATCGTGGCGCTGGGATAGCTCAGCAGCACACCCAAACTGACTTTTTGCTTTCTTTGGTCTTTTTTAATTTTTCATCAGATAAACATGGACATATAAATAATGCTGACTGACATTATTAACCCAGAACAGCACGCGCCGTGCGGCCGGTCCGGTCCGGTCCGCTTTCTCTGGTTCACTTGTGGTCCTCGCATCACCGCAATGGACCAGATTGATAACAGCGAGCTCCACCGCAGTCAAAAAGATAGCATTGGTCTTTTTAGTATATTTGGCCACACAACAATGGATTTATCCCTTTTTTAAAAAAGATTCCATGGCGTCCTTCCGGAATCGCTCGATGGGCCCTGGGGGCACTTGCTTATCATACGTTTTGGTGTAGAGCCGTTAGAGTAGCACTAAACCGGGCATGTACTATATATGGAGGCACTAAATCGGGTACCCCCTGTAGCACAATGTTTCTAGCCGTCTGTTTCCTGGTCCGTAGCCTCCGATAAGGGGGTTGTAAAGTACTGCAATAAATTTAAGGCTTCTGAACAGTGCACTACTTGTGCATACAGTAGTAAATGCTGCGTATGTACGCAGCTTACTGTATGCATCGTGCTGTGTACAGCACTAAATTGTTTTCCGTTGGTTTCAGCCACGTTTTGGTGCATGGACGTGGTTTCCGACACCATCAGGCAGCGATTGGTTACTCATAATCGCCTGAGGTCCATGTGAAGCACTTTTTTCATTTATATTTTTGAAATTCACTCCAAACTACCCTCGCGGGGAAGGGTAATTAATCAATCACCTCTGCTTGCACCTGCAGTGCCACTCGGCAAACGTTTCCAGGAGCGGCGGCGATGTTTTTAGCACAGACGGCATCCTGAAGGCGGGGGGGTACGCTAGTCGCCGGGGAATGCGTCATGGCGCGGTCCATCGCAAGGCGTTGGTGGTTTGAGAGAATAGAGCTGAGAGACTCTTTCCAAAAGGAGGCTTCACCTTCTTTAATCCTCGCAGAGACACTGAGTGAATTATGCTGTCCTTCGAAACCTAGTGCAGTGAGTGTCTATATGACTCTTCACATGAGCCTTGTTTTCAGCTTATTTTTTTCTGGAATTGTGCATACTCAATACGAGGGCGAAGATAACCCCGCCACCAAACTCGACTTCTGCGTTGCGGAAAGATAGAGTTTGGTGAAGACTGCATGTCCTTTCCCGTCGTCATTAGAAATGCCTGGCAACAAGCGTTTTTGAGCAACCTTGAAACGCTTTGTACTGATGTCTTCGTAATTAAAAGTCCGGTTTAGAAATGCAATTTTGTGCTTAAACTGCATCAGTTTCTTAGCCCTTGAGTGTATTCAAAACTGTTGCCCCAATGTTTTGCATGATATTCTTGCCGAGGGCAGATACGTTTAAGAAATGATGTTCAAATTTACGTTCCACATTTTCGATTTAATGTATATGTTTTTGCAATAAAAAAGCTGGCCTCATATGAGGCCATGCCTGACCTCACATGAGGCAAATTGCAGGTCGTCTACCCTCTCCTACTAAAGAAGGGTAGTGTCTAGACGACAAGTGACCTCATATGAGGTCACTTTCAACTTATTTTTTCTCGACTTGTGCTTGCTCAACAAGAAGGAAAAAGATACTCTCGCCAGCGCAGTAGACTTCTGGGATGCGAAAGGGTGGAGTTTAGTGAGATCTGCACGTCTTTCCAGCCATTTTTAGACTGCCTAAAAAAGAAGCTTTTTGATCAACCTCAAAACGTTATGTGTTGTGTTGATATCTTCAAAATCAAAGGCCTGTTTAAAATGTCAACCGAAGATTGAAACTTCATTAGATTCTTAATCTTTCTGTGTACTGAGAACTGCTATCCTAATGTTTTGCAAGATGTTACTGCCGAGGGCATATACAACGGAAAAAAAAAAAAAAAGGTGTCCAAGTGAGTTTTCAAAGTTTCGATTGCATGTACAGTATATATTTTGCAAAATTTGCAAAAAAAAGGCGGCGTCATATGAGGCCATGCCAGACCTCATATGAGGTAAATCGCTTATCGTCTAGACAAGTGTCTATACAGAGAGAGACAATCGCGTTAGTTGAGTTGAAGACGAGAAGAAGAAGACGAGCCGATTTCAGGGGTTTTTATGCACCGAATGTGCGGCAGTCTCACATCCTGTGCTCTTCACCTGTTGACGGTAATGATTGCCGGTTCGGCTACCTATTCGCCGTGTCCTTTACTGGCACATCATGCATAGTGTAACATCCAAATGGGTTCAGAGTCGTACTGTATTCGATGTTTGTCAAAATATATAATAAACACGGTTCCCGGCATTGAGTTCATACGTTCATACAGTACCCTTGTTAATGTGCAATACAACGCGACATCGCCATCCAAACTACAGTACAGTATTGGAGAAGGCGAGGTAACTTATTAGAGTTTCAGCACTGTAACACGATAAATGCCCCTCTAAAGTCACACGGCGCTTGCGCCCCTATTGGCCCGAACCCGCCCCCCCCTCCCCCCGTTGGAAGGCACAAATGCGAAGGATCTTGTTTCCGTGACATCTCCAAGCGTTGCATTGCAAGCACTTGCAATGCAATCTCCATCTTTCACCGATGCACTTTTGTCGTTCTACCCTAATCTCCTGTCCGTACACACAGTGGTATCGATGGAGCGTGCCATGAAGGGGAAAGGAGCGCCACCGAGGAAGTGTACAGTACCAAGGGTACCTCTGCGTGCCCGCGAGGGAGAGTTTGGTTTTGAGTGCGACTGTACTCTTCGAAGCGGGGGTAGGGAGTCAACTCTAGCCCTGTCTAATTCCTCCTTTCTTCAAGGCGTGTTTACAGTATGCTATGGGTTCGCTACCATCTCCTATCGACATCTCCCCGATCGCTGATGTGACAAGGTATCGATACTGTACAACAATACGCGACCGATGACCTGTCCAACCATCTTGCGTCACGATCCTTGTTCGCAATCATTCTCCAGACATCTTGTGCAGCAAAACGTTACGTGGATTATACTGTACGCTGGCGTGCAGCACGCATTCGTGATGATCCATATTCTCAAATACCCCTGAACCTCACTATGTCACAAACGTCATAAAGCACTTCTTCCAAAGGCTCATACTCATTTGTGTTTCTCCGTCGTATCTTGTTGCTACCTCAGCCGTCGAGATGATTCTCCAAAATAGAACTGAGAGGTTCGCGAGGCTCCCTCCTATTTTAGCAGACACGAAAGAATTGAATCTGTTGCAATGTACGGCACAACAGATGGGCAATCGAGGCCGAGCCGAAAGCGCTTTCGGCCGCCACCATCGAGTCTCGCGATGGCGGCGGAAAATATATGATAAACGCAACACGCATTGCTTCCTTCGTCAAATCACACCTGAGACTCGGGACATAATGATACTGTACACTAGTCAGCATCAAATAACAGGCCAAAAACGAGCCGATTGCTTTGTTGCTAACTCCACATGCATGTGGATTGCTACGGTCTCGTGAAGGGCAACGGCGTGACTGCTGCAGATTCTTGTCAAGCGCATCCCCCCTTCTGCGTACAGTACACTACCAGACTCCTGCCTACTCAGTCTGTACCTGCGGCAAGCAGGCAGTCGCCAGCAGTCTTGCACATCGTTTCATGCATTTGCTTCAATCTAATCTTTACCTCGAGCCGAGGATGCATCTCAGTCAGGATGCTAATCCTTATTTGCGCATTCGTGCATAGTGCGATGTTTCGAATCCTTCAGTCGACCTTTATGAACAAGTCGTCAAGACTACGAGGGTCAGCCGAAAAGCGGTACTCAGTGTCCAAAACGGTGGCCACGCCACTTCGAGAAACAAAGTTGTGCATAGGAGTAGTGAAATGAATAAAAAAATAGTTGTGCAAGCAATTGATTGCATATATTACTTCCCTTTAACCAAAGCTCCGGCGATTAAAAGTGCTATGTCAAAAACTTACGACGGTATGCCGTGGCAGTCGTATTGAGCGACCCTGGCCGCGGCGCAAGCTAGCCGAAGACTTGGACGCGGAGCGCTGTCCGACGGAGCCGACGCTGAGGTCGTGTGCGATGGGGGTTTGGACGAACTTCCGCACAGGCGCCTCGAGCGACTCGCCCTCTGCGCGATACGGGAAGCACACGGTCCACCGCTGCAGCATGTGAAACACAGCGACGACGGAAGCGATTTCCATGATCGCGTCCGACTTGAACAGGTCCTCGATACGCGCGGCGGTTGCCGCCGTCAGCAGAGGCCCTGGAGGGGCGTCGGGACACTTTGCCATCAGCGCAGAGTTGCGCTTCGAGGCGCGTGCGATGTCGTGCGCGAGGAGAAGCACAGCCACTTCTCGCTCGGTGAACACGGAGTCATCGAATGAGTAGTGGTCACTTTGCTCGTCAAAGTACCGCTGGTCCTCCTCTGCAACCTCGATCAAATCATTATGTTTCTGAAATTGCTCATATAGTGCTTCATCGTTTTCTTCTTCGTCCTCCTCGTCCACGTCGTCAAAGCCATACTCATCATCGCCGACAGTTGCGATCGCGTTCAATCCGGGCACCTCGGGCACTTTTGGGTTGTCACCCATGTCCGAAAAGCTGGGCTCCGTCCCCTCGAAATCGTAGGCGGCCCGCTGGAATAACCCCCTCACGCTACACGGCTGCTGCTCTGCCAACTCGGCATCCCGCCGCGTCCCGCTACCATGACCGGCCTCACTGAACATGGCTCTCAACGCGCGCCTCTCCATCACCGCGTCCTGCTCGTCATCCTCGAGCACCAAACCCGGGACGCCGCGCTGACACTTTAGCAGCCCCAGTCTATACGGCGTCTCCCCCGTCGGCAATATGTCTGAAATGGTGGCCGGCTCCTCGACAAAGTCATCCTCATCCTCCAGCACGCCGTCCTCCAAGCCTACGTACAACCTGCTCTCCTCCGCGCTCTCTTCGAGCCTCCTCCTCCGTCTCGACAGAGACAGGGAGCGTCTCGACAGCGACCTCTTAATCTTCGGCGGCGACGACAGCACGCGGGCAATGATCGGGACCTTGTTCTCGTCAGCTGGGCACGGGCCGGTGCCGAGCTGGTCTGCGAGCTGGGTTCGCAGGCGCATGCGCTTGCGTACGCCGTCGACCTTGGAGGTTGGGCGGGAGTCATATCGGCAGCGCGGTGAGCTGGCGGGCGTGGACGACGTGGACGAGTCGGACGGATGCTCCTCGCGGTCCCTGCGGCGGCGATAGGCGACGTTGAGGGCGACCAGCAACGGGCGCTGCGTGCAGGCGGCGAGCTGGTTATCCGTGGCGCCGAAGCGGTTTGCCAGGTAGGCCGAGTGTGCAGTAAGGGTGGGGTTCTCCGCGCTGCGTGCGAGGAC
>NW_005179092.1:165910-175205 GCF_000350225.1 Chondrus crispus | reverse complement strand
CGAAGACACTCCCTGAAGATGATTCTGCAAGGATCATGTACGCCGGGCAAGGCCGTTACTATCACGGTACGGCTCCTTCTCATCTCGGTAAGGCTCGGAAGTCATACAAACCATCTTCAATCCCCAGAGGGACAGAAGCAAAGCCTGCCCGGACGGGACAGTTCGACCCCCTCTCAGTTTCTGGATGCTTCAATTGTGGCGGCAATCATCTTGTAAAGGACTGTACTCTGCCGTTGAATACATCTCGAGCAGCCGCACGGAAGATGGATTACTACTCGAAGAAGGCAAACACAAAAACCATCGCGGTGCATCACGTTCTAGCAGATCTATGCCAACAACTGGACTGCACACGAACTGATGATCCTGACGAAGAAATCGAGTGTAACGACGTAAGCATATTCGAGAGTATCCTTGGACAAGAAAGTCCAGTACCGGAAGTCGAGTCCGAGGATGAGGGGACCCCCTCATACCCGGACGAACACACAACTCATGTCTACGTCACTAGAAAGACTTGCAGCATACCATCGCTGGACCTCTTCCAGGGCGTCTGCATTGATTCTGCCGCTCAGAAGTCGGTGATAGGAGCTGCGCAAGCAAAAGCGTACTGCAGCTTATTCGACATCCCTTTCCAACCCTCTGACCGCAAGACAAGGAACGTGTTCAGCTTCGGGACTCATAAACATCCTGGTCTTGGGATTTTGGACATTCGAGTACCAGTCAGCCCAACCCATTTCCTCCCCCTCTCTGTGGATGTGGTTGATACCAACGTACCATTCCTTCTCGGCCTCGATTACATGGAACGGTATAGAATGGTAATTGACACAGATAAGTGTGTTCTCTCATCAAGACTCCAGGGGTGGACTGTCCCACTAAAGAAGAAACTGGGGCACTTGTACTACGAGTGGGGTCCACAAATTCTCTTTACCGAAACCGAATTGATGAAAGTACACAAGCACTTTCACCACCCAGATTCTGAAAGGCTCTACGCGGTCATGAAAAGGTCGGACCCCGGGAAAACCTCCCCTCAGGTTCTGAACGACCTGAAGCGCATCACTGCAGCGTGTGACCTTTGTCAAAGACTGTCACATGCCCCACATCGATTCCGGGTCGCACTCCCAGACGGAGAAGTGGTTTTTAATAAGACCGTATGCCTGGACCTCATGTACCTCGACAATGCCGCAGTCCTGCACGTGGTAGACAAAGACACAAAGTTTTCTGCGGCCTCATTCCTTCCCAAGGAAACTGCTGATGACACTTGGAACACTTTCATGCGCATATGGGTCTGTATATATATTGGGTTCCCAGACATAATGGCAACCGATCAGGGACCCCAATTTACGTCCAATAGATGGCTCAACCTAGTCAATCTAGCCGGGATCACACACCACCCTTCCGGTGTACAGAGCCACAACGCATTGGGCGTTGGTGAGCGGTATCACTCCTTTTTGAGAGGTATCTACCGCAAGACACGGCAGCAATTCCCGCAACTCGAGAATGACCACATTCTTGCACTCTCCGTCAAGGCCATGAACGATACAGCTGGGTATCACGGCCTGGTCCCCACTCTCCTCGTTTTCGGGGCCATGCCGCGGATTCCAGTGACCCCTACCGACCTTCCGGCTCAGGTGGATCGAATGAAGGCTATGGCATTGGCTAGGAAAGAAATGACCAAAGTCATCGCAAAAGAAAGAGTCACCAGGGCTTTGCGCATGAATGTCCCGGCTGCTGCTCTTACGGATATACCAATCGGCTCCCGCGTCCTGGTGTTCAGGGAGAAGCCTGAGAACAAGTGGGTTGGTCCGTACACGGTCGTGGGGGTAAAGGATAAGAGTGTTTTTATTGATCTGAACGGCACTAACAAGCAAGTGTCTATCGACAAAGTGAAAGTGTACAACACTCCCGCATCCTTCGTACCCATTCTATCCACTCGTGAACCAAGGAATGAAGCTGTGCCGGGGCCCACAGAGTTGCACATGGAACCTACAACAGTACCTCAAGGCGACGTGCTGAACGATTTAGAATCAATACTGAGCAGGATCCGTGCGAACCCTGGAACTCCTTCATGGAAACCGGGACCTTTGAGAGGTCCCTTCCCTTCTTTGGAACTCGCTGCACCGATTGACACAACAACCAACTCCCACATTCTTATGACCCAAATCATCGAACAAGGGGATGTAAGAGCAAAATCTGGTGAATTCGCCAAAGCCATGAGAACAGAAGTTCTCGGTCTTGAGAAAAGGAACACATGGAAGATTGTACCCAAGGAATCTCTTCCTTCTAACCCAAATATTTTGGGAGGACGTTTTGTGCTGGCTCTTAAGAATGCAGGCACGGATAATGAGCTTTCTAAAGCCCGTTACGTAGCACAGGGTCACCGGGACAAAGACAAATCGTACATGGTCCACAACATTACGAACTTGCGACAAAGTTCTACGAGAATAATAATCTCTGTGGCGGCGATCAAAGCATTTCGCATCTTCTCACACGATGTAACGCAGGCATACCTGCAAAGTGAGGAGAAACTCACCCGTAAGGTATTTCTACTCCCCAAAAGGAAGGACATGGAGCACTTTGGAATCACCGAGGAAGAAATTCTAGAACTTCTCAGGCCAATCTACGGTATGACGGACGCGGGCGACTACTGGGGGGTCACCGTCGACCATCACGCCAAAGATGATCTTGGCCTAGTGCCTCTGCTAGGGGATCCGTCTTTGTACATCAAACGTAACAACGAGGATGTGGACGGACTCTTGGGTATGTGTGTCGATGACGGATGCTTAGCAGGAAATGAGGTAATGCAGGAACTTACGAAGTTAACTCTCCACAAATTTGAATCGAGGCCACGAGAATGGGACAAATTTGACTTCTTCGGAACAAATATCTCAACAGAGCGAAGCAGCCATTTTACAATATCACAGAAGGCCTATATTGGAAGACTAAAGCCACTGCCGCTGGATGCATCATTTGAACGCTTCAGATCCTACCGCGCCACACTGGCTTGGGTTGGGTACACGAGACCTGACGCATTATGTGCTATCAACAAAGCTGCACAGGTTACACCTAGTACTTTCGGAGTGGAAAAGATCAAGGCCTTCAACAGTACCATCAAACGTCTCCAAAAGATGCCGGAGAGATGCCTTAAATATGCCCCACTGAACAAGTCCACGCTACATCTGAGAGTATACACAGACGCTTCCTTCGCCGGAAATGACGATTTGTCCTCACAGCTTGGGTTCATCATTCTCCTTTGCGATAAAACAAACCGGTCACATGTTCTGGATTACTCAAGCAGAAAGTCTAAGCGAGTAGTCAGATCCATTCTTGGTGGAGAGGTGTACGCTTTCGCCGACGGATTCGACAGAGCGTACATATTACGACATGACCTTCAAATGATATTCAAGAAGAGAATCCCACTTCATATGTTCACGGATTCGCTACAAATGTTCGACGTCATCACCAAGGGTTCTTCAACGACAGAGAAAAGGCTGATGATTGACATAGCATCCTCGAGACAATGCTATAACCGAGAAGAAATATCTCATGTCGGGCTTGTCTCCTCCGAAAACAACGTAGCCGATGGTTTGACAAAAGAACATCCCAACGAAGCCTTGGAAAAGCTCCTAGATACGGGTTACGACCACAATACTGTCCGAAAATGGATTGTCAGGACTCCGGCAAGTTCTACTTCTGGAAAAATGGCAGTGTGAAAGTTTCTATCATAATGTCTGTCATATGGCGATATACCTCACCACGTGAATGGGTCACGGGGTGAGGAAAGAACTTGCCGTGTTTAGGGTTACAGTAAATTAGTATATAACGGACAATCCCATGCGACTAGCGCGTGGGTCTGCCCGGAGAGAGATTTGAACAGACGTGTCTACGCAGAATCCTTCACGAACAGCGCTCCGATTGCCCGGAGGTTCGGTTGGGTTTGAAGAGCCGGTCGTAGGTTCTTCTAGACATTAATAAACTGTTTAAACTATTTCCTTCAAACTTTTCCTGGGACAATTCCCACATGTACAATACTTGTCGAAGCGATCGGGGCACAGTAGAAGGGGAGTAACGTGGCCTTCTGAGTTGCACCATGCTGTATGACTTCCTATTTCTAGTTTAATATTTCGACGGTTGCTGTGGGCACTGCAGGGTAATAGGAAGGGCCCAAGTGTCCACGACCGATGTGTCCATTTGCGGCGTGATGCTACGTGTACAGCAGAGGGCCCAAAACGAGTCTGTGCGTTCACCTTGACCAATAGAAGCGTCTTCGCACCCAATTGCTATTTCGCTGTCGCTAAACCGGAAGGAGACTGTCGTCAAGTCAGGCATCATCGGCAGTCCTGCTACCTCCATCCACGGCGAGTTGACTCAGGCCAGGTCTCCTCAACCTCTTCCTCCCTCCCCCCTTCTGGCATCCCCCGCGCGCTGCCTGTTCCCCCTCCTGACGACGCCCACCGCCTCGCCAAATACGAACAGAGCCCTCACTTGCAGTCAATGTAAGAACAAAGCTTGCCCACGTCTTGCGGTTTGCGTCTCTATTTCTCCTCCTCCGGTTTGTCGTCGCCTAGTGCGCCACGACGACGACTCGCCTGTTTCCCAGCCGCCCTCCTCACACGTCACGGTCAACGCCCGCACAGCGATCCAGCGGAATTCGCATGAGTTCGTTCCTGCAAAAGTGTCCAGTATGTGAACGAGAGTTGAATGCGACGCTCGCAAATTTCCAGCTGCACGTCAACAAACATCTCGACGACGGCGAGGAGGAGGAGTCCAAGAAAGTAGCATTCCAACTCAGCAGCGACGATGGCAATCCCCCCTCACCTAATGCCGAGCGGCACGTCGCAGAGGAGCCTTTGGGCCCGGCGGAACGTATGATGCGCGAAGTGGAGGAACAAGATGCCGCTCTTGCATCTCAAATCGCTGCTGTTAATGACGTTACCGGAATGAATTCCACACTTGTATCTCTGTCGCTCGGCGGGAGCGCTCTCGATTCGGCCGAGATATTCTATGCCAACGTTCAGAGTGTACTGTTTCCGCACATCGACGGTCTTGAGGGTGTTGGGCGCAAGAAAGTGCACATCGCCTCAAAAATGGACTTGTTTTGCAGTAACTTGGCAGGCCTTGGCTGGGATTGTGGCTTTCGTAACATCCAGATGCTCTTCAGTGCACTCCTTCACGACCCGGCATGCAGCCAGTACTTGCGCACTGTGGGAATTTCCGAGGTGCCGAGTGTGCCTGAGATTGCCGGTCGCATCGAGGACGCCTGGAAACAGGGGTATGATCCTGAAGGCGCGGCCAATTTCGGTGGTTCGTTGCTTGATAAAGAAGTGTGGATCGGCGCCACCGAAGTTTTCGTCCTCTTCCGCAGCATCAGTTTTGACGTCTTTGTCAAGGACTTCGAGACCCCAACGGATGCGGATCGAAGGAATATGTTTTTGTGGATTTTACAACATTTCAACGAGTGGTGTAACGGCAAATCGTGCTCAGTGCATCGGCATTCCTTTTTGGGCCCCAGGAAACGGTCGTTGGTGCCGTCGATATTCTGCCAGTGGCAAGGGCATTCCGTGACCATTATCGGAGCAGAAAAATCTAGATCGGGAGAGGTGAACTTGCTCGTGCTCGATCCTTCGCGCGGTTTTTACAAATCTCTTGTGGACCGTCGAACGTCTCGCATGTCTTTGGTCCGCCGTGGAATCGACCACGCACAGTTTGCACAACCCAGATTTCAACTCGTATCTTTGTCGCAGAAGAAGCTTTCATCGCCGGCGAATACCAACGTGCGCGAGACACGGTGGGGCCGGCTGAAGGGGTTGAGACCAGGTGGTCGTTCGTAACGAGCTTCCAGTGCTCTATTGATAGACATACAACAACGGGACACGACACGAATGTATTAATTGGGTATATGTATTTGTTTACAAGTTGTTAGAACTTTTTGGATGCTAATTATCGACACCGGCCCCTCAAGTAGGGCCGGAAGAGCAGGAAAAAAAAATATACAGCAAACCATTGTCACAGGCAAGGAAGGGGGATATTTACAAGTGACCGAGTATACCTTAACAACTCTTTCTCGTCATATACCCAAAAATGCAGAAGAGCGAGAAACAGTTGCCCAGCTACACTCGGTGAATGAATATTCACCTTGCTTACACGCGAAATTGTGATGCTCAACCAAGAGCGGCGGTAACGAGATCAGACAAAAATTGTTCCAAGACTTCCATCTTTAGAACAACGGTTGAACCAGCTCGCTGTGCCTCTGCGTAACCTTCCTTTGTGAGCTCATCCACAATATCATCCCATTTTGGCAATGGAGCAAAGTCGTTCCTCCAGTTTGGATTGTTCCCCCCAGATGGTCCTGATCGACTCGCAAAACCCTGTTGAATCATTACAACTGTAGCCCTCCCGACGTCAATCACTGTGACGAGCCCACTTCCCCCTCTTGCATCAACGTCGACGGCATGGTAGACTTGAGGACCTCCTTGAGGACCCGCTTGAGGAACCGCTTGAGGAACCGGATTAGTTCGATTTGTTCCTTGCTGTGCCATCGAAGCATCCTTTGTGCCAGACTTCCGATTTACCAGAAACACAGCTCTCACGCGTAGCGCTGTGACGAATCGAATTCTCCCGCTCACTCGCTGTCGGACTGCACTTTCAGCAGCGGCAGCTACGGGGCAGGCTCGTTCTAAAAGCCCTGCCAGGATTCCACCAACTTGACCGCCCGACGCATCCAAGGCCTCCTCTATCAGAGGCGCTAGTTCCTCCATCGTGGGTTTTGATGGGGAAAACGACAAGCTGAAGCCGCCGCTGTTCCCTTTGGAATATACATACTCCACCATGGCCGTGTATTGGGGTTTTGGTGGTTCCTCTTTTTTCGACGCGTCAGTAGGAAAACCATTTTCTGATTTTGCAAGGCCCGTCTTCTTCCGCCCGTAGGGTCCGAGACCGACGACGATCCTTACTGGTGATCTTCGAAGTACTCTGTAATATGGAGAAGGTGGGACGCCCCGCGCAAGCGCTGCAGCTGTCCGAGCCCGAGTTAGGTCGCGGAAAAAGCTTCGGACAGAAGAAGCGTTTGCGGAGGGATAAGTAAACGTCAGCACTGAACCTGTACATGCCACACCAACTGACCAGAGATTGCCATATCTTCCTGCGTTGTCGCTGCTCGCAGAACTTTCGTCGTGTGAGAAGCTTTGGGGATCTGTACTGTCAAAGATCCTTGGCAGCAACGACAGCCGAACCTGCCAGGCGTCAAACCCGCGCAGAAGCAATTCAGCCCTTTGCACTGGGAGTGGCTCACACTTGACTTTCAATAAGACCCTAGAGGCAGATTCGAGCCGCAGGTCACCCTCTTCTGTAATCCTTGGGTGATGCGTCTGTGCGGCAGATGCCACATTCGCAGCCACGAAAGCACGTAGCAACGAGTCCCGTCGTAGCCTCCGCTCCACAACTTCTCTTGTGACAGCCCACGCCGCCGCCGCCGCCGCCGTTCCACCGTAGCGATCGATGGGCTCCTTTTCTGAGCGATTGAGTCTTGACATTGGCAAAGGACTCTGCGCAGAAGACCTCGGAGTCCCAATAAGCCACTGCTCTCCAGCGAGAACGCTTTCCTGGATGAACACCAGAGCATCGCTCGTCGTAGCATACGTCAGCCTCGGACGCTTTGCCGAACCGCCGCGGTCCACTCCTCGCTGACTCGACGTTCGAGTGCGCGCATGAGCGTGTGGGGTTGCTCCATTCTGAATGATATGTAAAATATTCCTGTTTGGTGGTGGAGGGGATAGCGTGAGAAAACGGCGCGGGTTCCGTCGCTCAAGCGGCGCAAATGGCGGTACCAGTTGGCTTGCAGCACGCTCAAACGATGCCATTGCTGCTACGGAGGCTGTACCCGGCGGCAGTGTGCAAGACACACCGGCATCCAGGGCACAAACGGAACGAGAAGCAGCGTTGAGCTTCAAGCGGGCCCGGATGGTCTCGAGGGCAATCAAGACGGCGTCCAATTCCGCGTTGGGGTCGGCAAAATTCTTGGTGCCTTTCCACACTATGGAATCGGGGGACTTTTCCACATCTGAGACGAGCGCGGCGGCTCCGTAAGGACGGACGTAGACGCCGCCAGTCATGTCGAATATTCTAAAGTCAACACCGGCGCTGCCGTCGGGTTCGAGCTGAATACGTAGGACATCCTCAATAAGTGCTGTGCGGTTTCTGTCGCCTGCAGTGTGTGCCTTTCTCGGCTGCAACAAGGTGACGCAAGCTGGAGGGATTCGAAACGTGTCGCACTTGTTCAAAACCCCCTCGCACAAATGTTTGAGCCTTGCTCTGCTTCGAAGCTTAATGGCCGCAAGTAAAAGGTCCTCGATGTTGAGAGCATTCATGGTGAGTTCAAACAAAGTATGAGAACCGCCCACTTCGATTGCGCTGGGCAAGGCTGGGTCGTGTGTGCAATTGACGCAGCCCGGCCTGCGCTCCAACGAGACATCGGCGGGGACGCTGTCCATGGTGTCGTTCTCATCAGATCGAATCGGGGAGGCGTCCAACTTGGGCGATACAGCAGCGGCGCGCATCTCTGACACGCTAATGCGGGCTGAGGCGGGATGGCCGACCCAATATTGAATGGCCAAGGGTGTACCAGGGGCGGCGTCAACCTCTGCGCCTTGGACTTTGAGCGTGCCCTTCCACGCGGCGTCTGCCAGTGCCCTTGCCTGGGCGCGCAAGTAGTCCATGGCGAGCGGAGCGCAGACGTCGTCAACCATCATGTCGCGGAGGGCGCACAACATCACACAGGTAGGGTTGAAGGTGAGGCTGCCCTTGGCAATGGCGCGTGCGGCCTGGACAGCGGCGGCGATCCTGTCATCAGCGGCGCGACGCAACAGGGCATTCTGGACGTCGGTCGGGGGCTGCGGGCGTTGCTCAGCGGGGGATTGGCGCGGGTCTGCGGGTGCGTCCGGATGACTAGCGACGGCGACATGGATGTGGTGGACGCGCAGCAGTGCGAGGTCCGGGTCCGGTGAATCTAGTGCCAGATGGGCGTGCCAGAGATTAGGCACGCCGACGTCCACGCACAGCATCGCTGGCCCCGCGCGCCACTGCAAGACCTGGAGCGCGCCGACGTGGAGCAGGCTCTCGCGGACGCAGTTCCGGGTGGCGAGCGCGACACGGTCCGCGACGGAGGGCGGGGCCGAGCGCAGCGCGAACGGCTTGCGCAGCGTTGACGCGGTGCGGGCGAGGTACGGCGAGGCCGGGTCCTGCGTGACGTCGGACAGCTCCGTGGTGAGCAGTGGCTTCTTGTCGCGCGCGGGCATCGGCGGCG
>NW_005179092.1:165309-165612 GCF_000350225.1 Chondrus crispus | reverse complement strand
GCGTGGCGGAGCGGTCGGGGCGGGGCGCGACGCCGCGCTGACGGCATCTGGTAGCCGTTGGGAGCCGCTCCGCCTCGGCTACCCGGCGCCCCCACTCTGCGCCCCCCCAGGAGGCGCCACGCGCTACGTCAGCGCGGCGCCGCCCGCACCCCCATCCACGCGTACACGTGGAAACCCTCACCGCATTGCTGTGCGTCCCCCCGTTACGCGTCCCTCCGCGAGCCTCTTTTGCGCCCCCATACAGTGGCCGCCACGCCTCCCTCCCTGCCGCTCGGTCGCGAATGACGTTGCCCGCGTCCCGCC
>NW_005179092.1:163539-164934 GCF_000350225.1 Chondrus crispus | reverse complement strand
TCCGCAGCCTCACGCGCGCAGCCCCAGACCTGTCGCATCTCACCCACATCCCGCGCCGCCGCGAGGAGTCGCGCGCGCCGGCCCCGCCGTCGCCGCTAGCCACTACGCCGCCCACCGTCGTGGCGGTGGAGGCCCCGCCCGTGGGCGTGTGTCTCCGCTTCGTCGACGACAGCGAGGACGAGGGCTCGCCGTCGTTTCGCCTCGCAAGGATGCCGGATGTGGATGCCGTCGAGGGGCCCGATATGCTCCAGATGATCTTGGACGCCCTCACGTCGCTCACGGCGTGCGATTGTCGCGTGGACGCCATTCTCGTCAAGGATGGCTTGATGTCCGCCGCGTCTATTGCCGAAGGCGTCACGCTACTAAAGCTGCTCTCGAGTGAACTGGACCCGGCGTTTGACGAGGAGAGGAACGTCGTGTTGCATCCCGGCACCATGGATGAGGTCCAGCTCTGGGCCTACTGACCTAAGGGAAGAGGGGGCCTACGTCCGAGCCGGCCCTTGCCGCTGCACATACTTTCACCCCGTCTGTGTCGCACCCGCTTTCCGCTCGGAGAGGCGACTTGTTTACAGTTTCCCTGTGTCTTTCACCTCAAAACCTCGTACCTCTAAGTGCACTAACTGCAACACTAAAGCCAACACTGCCATCCTATTCGCAACATTCTCTTACCCCGCATTCCTTTCCCCTTTCATGCATCGCTGCCAACGACGGTGAGCTCATTTGTCTTGACGGCCGTCAGATTAACTGGTGGTCTCAAGCGCTCCTTGCTGCCAAACTCGTTCACCACCCTATCATTTAGCCTCATCGCAATGTCCTGCACGCACCTCTTCGTCTTGCGATTCCTGCTTTCCAACTCCTTAACCACCGCGCGCACATGGTCTGTCTGCAGCACAAACCCTTCCACCGCCCTCGTCGCCTTTCTCAACACCTCCTCCGTCTCCCTCACTTCCTGCGACTCCTGCACCTCCACCTGCACATCCACCTGTCCAATCTCTGCCGTGCCCGCCTTCCCCATCACAGCCTCCCACTCCGCCAGCTCCTGCTTGTAGCACCGCACGATCGCCTCCAGCTGCCCCTCCCGCTTCCGCAAGTCCTCGTTGGCCGCGTTTGGCCTGCGCATCGTCTCCCCCGTCACGTCGCCCTGCGTCTGCAGAAACTCCACCACGCGCCGCATCGACTCCGCAAACTCCTCGCGCTGCGCCTCGCCCGCCCCCGCATACTTGCTCTCGTACTCGCGCTCGAGGCTCCGCTGGACCAGCGCTAACAGCCGCCGCGGCTCCGGCAGCGTCGCGTCGACCCCGAGCTCGCTCGCCTTGCGCTTGCGCCGCTTGCGCGCAGCCGGCTCGACCGCGGGCGCTGGCGCTGGCGCTGGCGCAGCCTCGGCCTCGGGGGCAG